>NC_087214.1:78350509-78383110 GCF_015104395.2 Macrobrachium nipponense | reverse complement strand
TTGGTCAGGTGGTGGTCAGTTGCTTCGTTGCCCTTATATGTATGGCTCTATGCTCTTGTCACGTTGAGGTCACGTCCCAGTTGACAGAGCATCCAGAGCGCACCAGCACTACAGGTCTCCACCTGGCTGGCAGCTCTGATTAAGCACAAGCAGGCTTAAGTGACAGTAATCACAGAGTCTACTTTGCTAACAGGTGAGGAACCAAGGTGTACATCATCTACTTAATTTAAGTTTCCTACAAATCCTATTCTGTCTCTTCCCACCGTCCGAAGGTGGGATTCAGCTATATATATATCTGTCAGGTAAGTTTCATGAACAAAATGTTATTGTTATAATACAATTAAGTTTGTTCATACTTACCTGGCAGATATATATAATTAAGTGCCCACCCACCTCCCCTCAGGAGACAGTGGCACTGATAAAATATGAATAGAAAATGGGAATGGTTCCTGATATCCGCCTCCCAGCGGCGGGAATGGGTACTACCACCTGGCCGCCCACTGCGTGTGCCGCGAGTTTTGAAATTCTGTCGGACTTCGGAGAATACAGCTATATATATATCTGCCAGGTAAGTATGAACAAACTTAATTGTATTATAACAATAACATATTTTTCATCAGCCTCCACCCTTCAACTTTTAAGGTTCCCTGCCATAGAAGGAGAAGGTAGTCTCCCACCTTAAGAAGTCTGGTCATGGGACTTCTAAGGGTCTGCCTCCTCAAACTGAGGAGGCAGTTGGGTCTTCTGCTGGCTCTCCTGTTCCTTTGGGAACAGGAACCATCACGCTGTCCCTAGGGCCTAGCGTGTCAGGAGCTGTAGAAGCGCAAACTTCAGTTCACACCTCTGCTGCTAGTCCTAGAGGTTCTGCCCTAAGACTGGTTCTGTGTTGGGCGCTTGTTCGTGGGTCCCCGACTGATGTAAATCTTCGGATTCGCGTGCATCTAGAGTCGTTGACGCTGAGTCCGCTTGCATGTCACGACTTGGGCATGAAATTGAGAGAGCGAGTGCTCAGATTGGATGGAAGAAAGGAGCGAGTTGCTCAGGTGACTCACGCCTTACCGGTGATCGCTCTCGCAGTGATTGCTTGGTTCTCAGGTTTGATGCAACGGTCCCGTGGGACTGTGCATGCAGAGTCCGGTAGGGGCTTCCCCATTTGGTCCTCTTGAGAGGTTTCGGCCTTGACGAGGACTTGGACGCGCCAGAGGACAGTACCGACTCTCTCCAGTCAGGTGCGGTCAGCCCCACCTAGACAATGGTCACATTCGCATGACCAACTGATCTTAGTGGTGGCGAACATTTCGCGTGCTGTGCGAGTTTTGCAATCCTCCTCAGGAAAGCGTTTTCCAGACAATAATGCTTTCCTAGACTCGTGTTGCGGCCATCACCGCCGGTTGATGGCTGCCTGTGAATCACTTCTCCTGCTAGTTCCGCTAGCAAGGCGAGCAAGAGCGTCCAGTCTTTGTCACCTATTCCCTCTACTTCCTATGGCTACACCGGGAGGGGCGAGGTGAATAGGAGGGATCCTGCAGAGTGCTCTCTGTGGGATTCAGCATCAGGGGACTATGTTCCTGGAGGGATCTTAGGGTCCTACTGGACATACGTCCACGTCGTTGAGGAAGGATGTTATGTAAAAACTGGAGACTATGTCTCCATGGCTTTTTCTGTCCTTTGGACGGATTTCAGTTTGCAGTCCCCTTAAGGTTCTTGTGTTTTGGGGATACCGAGTGTATATTCTGTTGAATTGTACTCTCATTCCAATCTTAAATGCTCGCATTTAGGACTGGTTTTTATGCCCGTTTCACTTCGATTTTTACGGGAGTCAAGGAGGGGCGCTACCCTAATGATTGTTTTGACGAAATTTGGGGATCTCGCTGATTGCTTAAATACTCTGGAATTTCTAGCAATCTCCGAGTGTTTTGGTCTTCTACGATCTTTAAACACTCAGGCAAGACGAGAATTCCTGATAATTGTTGCTGAATGCTCAAATTCCTTGGAATTTCTGGCATTCTTAGAGTGTTATGGTTTTCTGTAGTTTCCAAACTATTGGGTGAGATGGACATTCCCGTTAATTGTTATTGTGAGAATCAGGAGTTTCTAGCATTCACAGAATGATGTGCTTTTCTGAGATTTCCAAACACTCAGGCAATGGGTATTCCCAGTGAGTATTACAATAATTGGGAGTCTCGCCGACCGCCTGGATCCCTTGGTTTCGTTGGTGCTCTCCGAGTGCTAGGCTTCATCATATTGCCGGGTACCAGGGCGAGACAAGGCTCGCCGGATTATTGTCTTATAAGAGTCAGATTTTTCTTGCCGAGCGTGGGAATTCTTACAAATTCTAACGCTCGCCGGGCGCTGACTATTACGTCTTCTTGGAGCTTCGGCCTCGAAGGAGAACAGTTAATTAGGAAGAAGTGATAGTTCTTCGTTGACGATTACCACTCATAATTATGTAGTGGTGATCTGCTCAGCTCGCTTGGCTCTGCTCGACCAGACAGCTCTGCCAATCTGAGTGCTTGGCTCCAACAAACAAACGCTCTGCTTTTGATCGGTGCAGTTCCTTGCCATGACATAGCACCCTCCCTTCCCGTGTTGCAGTGAGTTTTCACGGGGTCATCGTCTATCGTCTTCGTCTTTGTCATCTGACGCCTCCAAACCTCCCTCTTCAAAGGGTTCCACGTCCTAAGAAGAGGAATGTATTCTCTGCTTCTTAAGAAGTCTCGCTTCGAGACTTCTAAGGGTCTGCACCTTTTCCATGGAGAGGAAGTAATTGGTTGTCTCTTTAGATCACCTGTTCCCTCTGGAGTGGGAACCTGGACGCCATCCACAAAATAAGTGTCTTGGAAGCCCCAGGAGTTAGAACCCCTCTTATCTCTGGTTCCAAGGAAGCTGCTCATGGAACCGGGGCTGAGTCGGTTATACATGTGTATGGGTCTTTCCGAGTGTACAACCCCCAAGGGGGTGTCGTACATCCAAAGCGGTGATTGGTAGTCTTCTCTCCATCACGATAGTGGCGCAGGACGAGAGAAGGGACTGAGCCATGTTGGTGGCTCAGACCTATCTGTGAAAGCCAGGAATGGCTATTCTTCAGGTGCCAAGATCGATGTCGCTGTCCCTTGGGACAAGGCATCTGAAGGAGGTAGGAGGAGGTCCTCTGTATAGTCCTCTTCGTGAGGTTCAATCACCGAGAAGATAGATGTGTAGCAAGATGTGGCAAGTTCTCACCAGCTTTTACTGTATTTAACTTGCATTTAACTCTAATCACCTTTTGCTTGCATTTGCGCAAACAGAACAGTTGTAGGAAATGAATGCTCCGTTTAACAGAGTGATAACATCGCAAGTTCAGGGCCTGGTTATACCAGAATGAACAAGGAAATATGAGGAATTCAATGGAGTTTACTTCTCAAAGTTGGAACCCGAGAGATTATGTTTTTAGTTCAATCTTAGGGTCTTACCAAACATACGTCAATCTGTTCAGGATGGATAGCACTGAGAGGTTTGAACCCCTCTCCAGTGCTACTGTTTTGGGAACAACCAGTTTGGCTTGAACTAGTCGTCTTCGGTATCCTGTTATCACCATAGAAGTCTCCCTTCGGGAAAACTTCACCTTTGCTCACTTTATTAGAGAATGAAGGAGGTCTGCTTCCAGTCCTTATTCTTGTTCCTTGAATGAAGAAGAATTAGGCTGGAGTGCAATTTACAGGAACCTACAAATATACTAGTATATTTTTCTCGCAACATGCTTCTGTTATCAGGAGCATTGTCCGAGTAGTAGCCATATATCTGTAAGTTGATTCTTCTGGTATGTGACTGAGATGAATAGTACCTTCTCTTAATTAACCTGAAACTCAGGACAGCCTTTCGGGTCTTCCAAGAATTACCAGTTTTGATTTTGAGATAGCTAGTGGTATTGTTTCCCAAGAACACCACAACATTAGCGTTATCACTGAACAAGAGGGTTTTCTTCCCTCCCATTTCGGTTGAAATGCAGATGCTTGAGTCTATCTTTTTTGTGCTTGATGGTTCTAGCCGAGCACATTCCTTCATGGAATGCACTACCAGGCAACTCAGTATGAGAAGTTGAGCGAATGGTATAGGGCTCTGTCTCAGTACTGCTTGCTCTCTGAGATTCTTTTTTTTTAGTATTGTTTCTCTTTTGTTGAGGATTAACCACCAATTTGAAGCTCTCTGCCCAGCAATCACACTTAGGTCTCTGGTTGGAATGGAATTCTCGCATAATGCCCATCTCTCCTGCACCACATTTAATGTTTTGAGAATTTTCAGACAGGGATATATCTCATTAGACTTGTTATCATCTTTCTGTTTACCCTACAGTATAACAGAAGTCTATAGCTTAGTCTTCTGCTCCATCGCACCTGCCCCATCGGCTGCTGCGATGATGCAGAATGATTTTCTTCAGGCAATTTAAGTTTTGTCTTCTAAATATACATTTCCTAATTCGTAAGGTGTTTAATTATTCTTTGTTCACACCGAATTGTAAATGAATAACGAAGACTTCGCCTGTTCCCTGCCCGACTAGCTCTGCTTCCAAAGTAAATAGAAACTTCCTCCCTGGTCCAACCCACAAGAAGTGGTTCTTCAGGCAGTATAATCCCTGTGTTTTCATTACTGAAAGACCGCTTTCATTGCAAACTCCGGCTTTCTCACTGAACAGCAATGAAATAACGAATTAACTTTTTCAGTCCTCTGTAAAACAACAGGGATTAAAGCCCTCTTTACTGGTTGGTGTTATCAACGGGACTTTTTCTATGATCAGAAACTTGAGAGTTTACTTCTCTCGATTCAACTGTGATTACTAGTCATTCACAAGTAATATAGTATTGTTTTTCCTTGCTTGAGAAACTTCGGTCTTGCCATCACAGGGACCTCGGTCTCTAGAAGGCAGTTGACTATCATCTAATATGCACATGCTTTGTGAGAATCATCATCTTGTCTCTCAGCATAACCCTTCAAAAACCAGGTTTCATGTTGTGATTACGTCTCGGATACGTGACAGCGCAAAACTGCGCAATCAGTCGGCTTCTCTTGACGAGTCCGAGTCCTTCATGATCTGCTCTGTGGACTTTGTATTGGTTGATCCAGATCAGTCATTACTTTGTCCTATTGGTGTGTTGCTGTACCCATGAAGGATCGACACCCTAATCCACTGCAGACTGCCAATGCAGAAGTGTCTATGACACATCTTTCTCCAAGTCTTACAAGATCATGAGAGACTTCTCTTCTGTTGAATAGTCCAGTAGATTGGTACATTTCATCACTCCGAAGAATATGTTGGACTGGAAGATAGATGAGGTCTCATTGTGACCATATTTATATCTTTCTTCCTTCGGGTCTGCCCACAGGTCCTTGGAACCTCTTTTCCTTTGACTGGTGGTGGATGCTTGCAGGTTGTGTTTGTTTACCTGGCTCCTTCAAGAGGACAAGTTGCATCTTGCCTAAGTGTGTGGTTCTAGAGGTAAGAAGGATGTGGCACTGAGAGTGACTGGCCTCCACCTTCCTCTTCTCGTCCTTCTACTCCTCTCCCTTCAGGTTGAGGATAGGACTTGAACTTACACTGGCTGGTCGGGCGATTGATGCGGTAAGGTTACACATTGAGCTTCCTTTTTATTTTTCTTATCAGAATCATAGAAGCAATCCCGCTCCTTCCTCTAGCAAGGGGAGGAAGGAGGCTGGCAATAATGCAACCCTTCCCAGAACTTTGCATTAATGCCTTTGACTCTAAATATTCTTCCCAGCCCTTTTTCATATGAGTTACGATTCCTCACTCATTTCGGAAAGGCTCAGAAGTCGGACTCTTGATCATGCTGCTCCTATACTCTGATCAAGTTGTCAGAGCCAGGGCACTCCTCCTTGCTCTTACGACCAGGAGGAATAGCCAAGGTGTCCAGAACTCCAGTCAGTTCTAGAGGCTCCCTCACATTCCTCCCACCAATCAGTGAGTCTTCCTTATGTAAAGGACCGAGGATTTGTATATCATGTAGGAACAAATCACAATTTTTAAAAGTAAATTGTATTTTTCCTAACTACAAACCTGAGGTCCTTTACATTAATGCCCACCTCATGCCACCCCTCAATCTGAACCTGGGCCGAAAGGCAAAGTGGAGTGTTTACATCTGGGCAGGCGGGCTTACCCGCCTACCAGACAGTAGTTACTGCCTAACCACCTTGTTCAAGAATGTAATGGCCGTAATTCCAGCCTACACTGAAAGTAATTCCTTATGTGAAGGACTTCAGGTTTGTATAGTTAGGATAAATACTATTTACTTACAAAAAATGTGATTATTGGGAAGTCAGGGGGTACAGCGTACCTGCAGTACCCTCCAGTTCTTATTTTAGTGGATGGGATTGTGGTTTATAATCTAGTGTAGGTGTTGGTGTTATTGAATTTCTGGATTTTGTTGCACCCAGGGCAAGGGCAATGTTGTTTTTTCTTTGTTGTTTCATCGCTGCACTGCCTTTATATAAAACTAAAGTCCCCACTAAGTAGAAGCTACTTATGGCCAATACTGCCAAGTCTTCTACGATTTAAGAGAGCACCAACCAGAGGCAGAAATGAGCTACTTAGTAGCCCTCTCCCTCCTTCCTTTCGTGATATGTATAGTTTGTCTGTATTTGCTCTTGGATGTAGCACTCTGTATTTTCATGTGTTTCCTAGTTTTCTAGTCTGTTGCGGAGTTCAGCCTTTGTCCACTCCACTATTCCTGTGCTTTGTCCGATTACTGGTATTGCCCATGTGTTTATGGCATTCATCTTATTTCCCGTGTTGAGTTTTGACTTGAGTACCACATTAAGTTTCTGCATAGTATATTCTTTTCTGATTGTGTCCTTCATCTCTTGGTGTTTTATATCCTCTCCTTCTATTATTCGCAGGTTTTTGTATCGTGTCTCTTTTATGTGTCTGATGCTAATCCCATCTGGTATTATTTTTATTATTATTATTATTATTATTATTATTATCATTATTATTATTATTTTATTTTTTTAATTTTTTGCTCTATCACAGTCCTCCAATTCGACTGGGTGGTATTTATAGTGTGGGTTTCCGGGTTGCATCATGCCTCCTTAGGAGTCCATCACTTTTCTTACTATGTGCGCCATTTCTAGGATCACACTCTTCTGCATGAGTCCTGGAGCTACTTCAGCGTCTAGTTTTTCTAGATTCCTTTTCAGGGAGCTTGGGATCATGCCTAGTGCTCCTATGATTATGGGCACGATTTCCACTGGCATATCCCATATCCTTCTTATTTCTATTTTCAGATCTTGATACTTATCCATTTTTTCCCTCGCTTTCACTTCAACTCTGGTGTCCCATGGTATTGCGACATCAATGAGTGATACTTTCTTCTTGACTTTGTCAATCAACGTCATGTCTGGTCTATTTGCACGTATCACCCTATCTGTTCTGACACCATAGTCCCAGAGGATCTTTGCCTGATCTTTTTCTATCACTCCCTCAGGTTGGTGCTCGTACCACTTATTACTGCAAGGTAGCTGATGTTTCTTGCACAGGCTCCAGTGGAGGGCTTTTGCCACTGAATCATGCCTCTTTTTGTACTGGTTCTGTGCAAGTGCCGGGCATTCGCTTGCTATGTGGTTTATGGTTTCATTTTTCGTATTGCACTTCCTACATATGGGGGAGATGTTATTTCCATATATCGTTCTTTGAACATATCTGGTTCTTAGGGTCTGATCTTGTGCCGCTGTTATCATCCTTCAGTTTCCTTCTTTAGCTCTCCATTCTGTAGCCATTGCCATGTGTCATCGCTGGCTAGTTCTTTAGTCTGTGTCTTGTACGTGTTGTCCGTGCATTGGTTTGTTGTGCCAGTCCTCTGTTCTGTCTGTCATTCTCCTGTCTGTATGTTTCTGGGTCTTCGTCTACTTTTATTAGTCCTTCTTCCCATGCACTCTTTAGCCACTCGTCTTCACTGGTTTTCAGATATTGCCCCAGTGCTCTGTTCTCGATGTTGAAGTAGTCCTCTATACTTAGTAGTCCTCTCCCTCCTTCCTTTCGTGTTATGTATAGTCTGTCCGTATTTGCTCTTGGGTGTAGTGCTTTGTGTATTGTCATATGTTTCCTGGTTTTCTTGCACTGTATCTGATTACTGGCACTGCCCATGTGTTTATGGCTTTTATCATATTTCCGGCGTTGAGTTTTGACTTGAGTATCGCCTTGAGTCTCTGCATATATTTTTTCCTGATCGTGTCCTTCATCTCTTGGTGTTTTATATCCCCTCCTTCCATTATTCCCAGGTATTTGTATCCAGTCTCATCGATGTGTTTGATGTTGCTCCCATCTGGTAGCTTTATCCCTTCAGTTCTCGTTACTTTGCCATTTTGTATGTTGACTAAGGCGCATTTTTCTATTCCAAACTCCATCCTGATGTCCCCAGATACAATCCTTACAGTCTGGATTAGGGTATCTATTTCCTTGATGCTCTTACCATACAGCTTGATGTCGTCCATGAACATCAGATGGTTGATTCTGTTGCCTCTTTTCTTGAGTTGGTACCCGGCATCCATCTTCTGTAGTACTTTTGTCATGGGAATCATGGCTACTACGAAGAGTAGTGGGGACAGTGAGTCGCCCTGGAAGATCCCTCTCCTGATATTAACCTCTGCTAGTCTTATTCCAGAGCTTGTAAGTATTGTATTCCAGTTGTGCATTGTATTTTTGAGGAAGCTGATGGTGTTTTCCTCTGCCCCATATATTTTCATAGTCTATTCTTATAGTCTATCCATGCCATGCTTAGGTTGGTTTATTATTATTATTATTATAATTATTGTTATTATTATCATTTGCTAGTAGAAGACCATCATTAATGCAGGTTTTATTGAAAATAGTGAGTTATTTAGTATCTTTTGTTAATTAGGCTTAAGATCCAATTTGTACTGCATTTTGTGTAATATATTCAATTTGACAAATACCACGTTTTTTTACATGAATCCCCCATTTGGCGTTTTAATAGCCAACTTTGTGGCGAGATCACAAGCTCAAAAAACAAGCGGGCAAAATCCCCCCACATAAACTCAACCAACCCAGCTGCCAAACTCAACCTCAGAACTCACCCTCAGTCACACGTTCCTCTTTACACTACTGAATACAGGCAGGACAATAGACCTACTTACACACAACAAAAAAACACAAACACACATGCACTCACCCAACTCCAGATACTCAGGGCTATGTTGTGCTGTTTGCTGGTTGAGGTCACTGAGACACCACCAACAACAAAGACAACAACCCCACAACCCAACAACACAACACCCAAGGACCACAACCCCACAACTCAATAACACAACAACAAACAAGGAATACAACCACAACTCAACAACACAGCAAACAAACAAGGAACACAACCACAACTCAACAACATAACAACAAACAAGGAACACAACCACATTAAAAGACCACTTCACAAACAATCACTAACACAAAAAAACAACAACACAAAAAGGCAACACACACCCATTAACAACACCAAGGAATCACTATAGCTCACCAACAAAAACTCTCAACAACTCACAATCACACCAAGAAACCGCACAGCTCCCCAACAACAACAACAACAGCCCTCAACCATAACAAATCACATACAACCCAACAAGAACTCACAAGCCCAACAAATCTAACAACACAAGCACAACAACTACAAAGCAAACAATATCAAACTTAACAACTAAACAACAAATCAATAACACACAACTTAACTGACTTCCAATGCTTTCAACACTCTTCAAAGACTGCTGCCGACACTACTGGTCATCACAGGCTCTGACTAAAAACTGACACCAAAACATAGAACTCTAACTCCAACAGCACCAGCAGACAACCCAGAACTCACCAGCAGCCAACTCAGTCATCAACCATCCATCCACCAATTATGCCCTCTCTCTCTCTCTCTCTCTCTCTCTCTCTCTCTCTCTCTCTCTCTCTCTCTCTCTCTCTCTCTCTCTCTCTCTCTCGATGAAAATAATCACTTAAGTAATGTATTTTGATGTTATTTTCATGACTAAATACAAAAATTATTTACTAATTTTCAAATATTAATATTGATTAATACTGTATTAATAAGTTTGAATTAATAAGATTAAATGATATCACAAGATAAAAATAATAATTCTCTCTCTCACAGAGATGTATTTTTTTTGTATGATAGATAAATGATTTACTATTTTCAAATATTAATATTAATGTAAACAGCAATATCAATTCATTAAATAAAATGCTATAATCAATTAATAAGATTTTAGTTTAGAAATGTAAAAAATTATGTAAGAATGAAGGAAATCCCAGTCTTCTTCTCTAACTCCAGGTACTAAAGCTGTCAAATATATCAAGTAATGGGACTGGAGGGGAAGGGGCTGTTGTTGCCCCTAAATCTCTCTCTCTCTCTCTCTCCTCTCTCTCTCTCTCTCTCTCTCTCTTTTCTTACTAAGACGTGAGAATTTTTATAGTATATGCACTATATGTTTATTAATACTTTCAAATATAATAATAAATATATTAATATATCTGTAATTACAAAATTCATATTATGTGATAGTATTTTAAAGAAATGCAATTATCTATCAATTTCACTCTTTTAAATAAGGATAACTCTCTCTCTCTTCTCTCTCTCTCTATCTCTCTCTCTCCTCTCTCTCTCTCTCTCTCTCTCTCTCTCTCACTGTCTCTCTCTCTCTCTCTATTTTACTGAGTGAAAGAATTTTTATGGTACCACTATGTAATATGTTTATTGATATTTTCAGTTGTTAATAATAATAATAAAACTGTAATTACAAAATTCGTATGTGGTAATATTTTAAAGAGATAAAAATAACCTTTCCATTTCACTTACGTAAGGATTAACTCCTCTTTTTTACCGAGATGAGAGAATTTTTATGTAGATGTATGTGTTTATTAATATTTTCAAATAATAATAGTAATGATAATAATAATAATAATAAAAATAATAATAATAAAACTGTAATTTCAAATAAAAGTTATTCTTCCCTTCATCTTTCTCTTCATCAATTTCCCTACCTTCTCTCAACTCCAGAGAAGCTCGAGCCGGAAGCTGTCAAACAGTCAAGTAATGTGACAGGGGAGGTGAATAGTGCCATATAATGGTCAAGGGGAGGTGAATAGTGTTATATAATGGTCAAGGATTTCAATGGTTTTTATGCAATTTCTCTCTCTCTCTCTCTCTCTCTTGCTGAGATGAGATCATTTTTAAGGTACATGTAGGTAATAAGTGTATTATTGATATTTTCTAATAATAATACTATATATATAATAATAAGACTATAACTGTAATTACAAAATTCATATGTGAGTATTTTAAATACAATAATCTTTCCATTTCACTCTTTTAAATACTGTAAGGACAATCTCTCTCTCTCTCTCTCTTGCTGCAAGTGTTAGAAATACGTATTTATGTACTTACGTATATACCTTTAAAGGTACTAATGTTTAGGATTACTTTGAAATTATACAAGTACAATCTCTGAGATTAATACAGTAATATGATAATAATTTAAGATAAAGTTGATGTAGGATGTTACGTAAGGTATACATTTGGTCTCTCTCTCTCTCTCTCTCTCTCTCTCTCTCGGCAAAAGAATTGATAGACAGACAAACAGATTGTTCAGTCCTCTTTTTCTTTCATCTCTGGAAAAGATGTATGTATTTATGGGAGGGGAAGAAGTGTTGCCTACAGAAGTTCATTTCAATTTTTTTATATCAAGGAGTTCTCTCTCTCTCTCTCTCTCTCTCTCTCTCTCTCTCTCTGTTATTGTCTGTTTATATATTTCTAATGGTAAAATATTTCAGATGACTTTGAAATTAAATTAATAATACCAATTCAATGGTATATTTGATGTAGGATGGTACTTTAAGTATACATTTGGTATTGAATTTTCAAGATATGCAAAATATAAGCATTTTTAGAGGGAGTTCTAACTATTCGCGGTTCACGCTGTTTGCATGGGTGACTGGTACCCATCCCCCGCAAATACAGGGGAACACTGTATGTTAACATGGAATCAGAGGAACTTATTTCTGATTAAAATTCCATTTCTTGATATAAGTGGTTCGGATCCCACAATAAGCTGTAGGTCCCGTTATTAGGTTACCAATTGGTTCCTAGCCACGTAAAAATATCTAATCCTTTGGGCTGCCAGCCCTAGAAGAGTTGTTAATCAGCTCAGTGGTCTGGTTAAACCAAGATATACTTACCTTACCTGTGTATGTATGGTTGGGGGCCAGCTGTATTATTATCACTCATGTTGGACAGGAGCCATATGGAATGTGGAATGGAAAGCTATAGTCCAAGGAAAAATTAGCTTACAATGGAAGCTAAATTGCAGTTTTATGGATTAATTTTTTAAATAGTATTAATCTATGTCTAGATGAATGTAAAAGTTAAAAAAAATTCTTTTCCTGAAAATAATTATAAGGAGAATTTTATCTTATATTTATCTTATGTAAACTGATGGAAAAATTTGCTGTTAATCTGGAAGAGAGTATTGGCAAAGAACTTGTAATGCAGTTGTTGCTTCATTAGAGTTTATATCTAACTAGGAAAATTGTGGTGAATCAAATATCTACTTTGTTTCCATGTTGATTATTTGAAGGATAATACACTGATGTGAGAATAGCAGCCAAGAAATTATCTGGAGAAGATGGTCAGGTTGGGGACTCTGGTGAGCCAAATGACACAAGTTCAGTGAAAATGAAATGGCAAGAAACTTGAGTGTGTTTTTGTTCTCAAGCTCTTGATTAAGATGGACGCGAATGTAGGGGAATGTAGGTTAAAATGTACATAAGGTGATCCTATGTGACCAAAGGATGTGCTTGATAACAGTGCTTTAGGAACTGTAGCTGTATGGCCACAAACTTCTGTGAAAGCTGATAGGTCTAAAAGGGATGGGACTTGCTTCTATACTTGATTGAAGCTTGGAAAGTGAGGCTGAAGAAAAATAAGGGGGAATTTTTATTCCAAAAGGTACTGTATAAGAACATTTAAGGTACTACTTTGTTGATGCATTCTTTGATTATAGTAAGTGTTGATTAATTTAATGCCTCATGTTTTGATATTATGCTCAAGAATTTTCATTGATGTTTTTATAGAATGTTCATTAAAATATTTCAAAGTCGTTCCTTTTTCATTACATATCCCTGGTCTTTTCTGGAGAGATGGTGTCATTTTCCACAGCCACAGCATAACTCAATACCCAAGCCTCAAATGTGTCAAGTAACAGCCTACATTCATTTTTGCCAATTTTGAGGTGAGTGAGACATTTGTCAACAAAATAAGCAATGGAAGCATTGTCCTTGCAAAGCCATTTAGGGAGAATCCTTTGTCAAAACAAAAAAAAAAGAGAACACAATAGGATGTATTGGCAACTTGAGCTTGGAGCTGTATCTCATGCAATGGTGAACAGTGATTTGGACTATGTATTGATATTGTATCTCTATCCATAGTCTGTAATGAGAGGCATGAATTAAACAACTGTGCTGTGAAGCCTATGTTGATGCTGTTTGAACAAACTGCATTAGGAATGCAGGTGTAATTATGAAAACAGAACAGTCCAATGATAAACCGTTCACTATTTGAAAATTTCATTTATTGCTACAAATCCAACCATCACCATTTATGTAGGAGTAATCCTCAGCTCTCCCCTGGAAGTAGTACTTGTCAAAACATGACGATGGAGTGTTTAATTGGAGGTAGGCAGGTGAATGGAGGGAAACCCCCTCTGCCCTGCATTAAGTCAGCGCTTTTTCTTCAGCAGTGGTGGAGGTAAGACATCATGCCACACTCTGACTAACTATCCATCGAGTTGAAGCTTCTTTTGTCTTTTTATTTTCTTTATGTGTAGTGTTTGTGTGTGTGTGTGTGTTTTTTTTTACAGGGGTAGGTCCTGAGCCGAGTGTGCTGTTGTACAGGGGTAGGTCCTGAGGTAAATGTGCAGTTCTACAGTTGAAGGTCTCAAGGCAAATGTGCTGTTAATTTATTAATCATTTATTGATGAAAGTGTTTACAATAATGTACAAATGTATAGGATATACTTATATAAATGTTACAATACTAGTGCATCACCTATACAGGGGTAAAATCTAAATAACTATCACAATCGTCCATTATTATACGTAGAAATATATCATTTATGCACTCAACCATTAAAGCAGAATACAACAATTGAAACTATAAGAACATGTATTTCTTTTGATCTAGTTTCCTTTATTCCATTAATTCCTTTTATAATTAAATAAAAGTTTTTTTTGACAAGTTTTGAATATGTTCATGTGCCATTAAATGTTCTAGGAGCTGTAGCCTAAGGTTGTAAAATCCCACCTCATATTACTCACTAAGGGGTACTTAAGTAATACATGATCCTCATCCTATACTTCTCCACAGCTACAAAGACATCTTTCTAGTGATATTCTAGACCAACGTTCAGTTTCTATCTTGAATCAGTGAGAACCTAGCCATATTCTAGTACAGTGGTACCTCGACATACGAAATTAATCCGTTCCAAGGCGGCCTTCATAACCTGAGCTTTTCGTATCTTGAACCCCATTTTACATATAAATTGCCTAATTCGTTCCAAGCCCTACAAAAACACCCCATTAAATTTTATAATAAAACTAAATTGACCAATAAACAATGAAATAGAACAATTTGGACCATTCAACACCTAACTTAATACATACTACTAATATGTACTACATAGTACCTGTAAATAAAGTGTATTAGTGTACATGGTATGTACGTCTGAAGTAAAATGTGGAACCTTACCTTTTGAGTGAGGTTATCTCCGAAAGTGGCGACAGAGGAGGAGGACAAACGGCAGAAAACTTGTTACAGTACGTACACTTAACTTTACGAAACACATTAACAAAACCGTAACCCCTAACTTTACAAAAAACTTAAAATTAAATTTTTTTTCCTTTTTTGATTTTTACATGTTTTTCTACTTTTTTATACTTTACGTTTTTTTTTCTTTACAAAATTTCAATTTCTTCACCACTTAAAACTTTTTGTTTTTCGTTGTATCAATTGGATCTTCCTTTTTGCTTACTCCTACGAAAGGCCTCTTTAAAAAATAACTATCCAAGGAAGATTGCTTCTGCCTACTTTTCACAATGTTCCTGAAACGACAAACGTCATCGAACTGCGCAAGCATACGACCTGTGTAAGCCTTTTCGGGGTGTCTCTTTTCTACAAATGATTGCACCTTATGAAAAGCAACTAGAGCATCCTTAATTTCTGCCGTTGTCATAGGGTCGTCCTCCTCCTCCTCCTCGCCGCTGCTAGAGAACTCTTCTTGAATGATGTTATGTTGCATGGCCTTCAACTCCTTCAGGTCATCTGTTGTCAAGCTCCTCTTGGTGGCAAGGATGTGAAGAGCTAGTGGATGCCCACAGGAAAGAGCTAACCATTGAGGAGCTGCAAGACCTTCAGCAGGAACAGCAACAGACGGCAGATGAGGGATCAGAGGAAGAGGAGGGATACTGTGCCTACTTCAGTGATCAAAGAAATGTTTACAAAGTGGAATGATTTAAAAAATTTTGTTGAGACACATCACCCTAACAAAGACGTTACAATCTGCCTCTCTAACATGTTAAATGACAATGCTTTGTATAGTTTTAGGCAGATATTGAAAAGAACATCAGAAACAAATGTCTCTGGACAGTTTTGTAATTCAACAGGGGGGTCCAGTGACTCTCAAGCTGGTCCTAGTGCCAGTACAAAAAAAAAAAAAGCGAAGTGGGGAAGTAACCTCAGCTAGTGCCACAAAAAAAACCTAGAGAAGTAAACCAGAAAGGTTCATGATACCTGAAGTCCTTTTGGAGGAGGAATTCCCTTCCAAACGGTAACCTCTCCTCTGCAATCAGACTTTCATAAATAAATTCACTCATAGGTAAAGAAAGACTTCATAGAGAGAGAAAGTACAGGATTGTCTTTGAAAGCTGTTCAGTGTTAATGCCCTATTCTGTGGTTTTAGATATAGGCCTACTTCCCATGTTGCCCTGTGTGACCTCTTGCCCTATCGGGTCCATCAACGGACTGCGTGGAAGCACAATTGCTTGGAATGCAAAATAATTATCACTGAAGTCACTTTGGTTAAATCTGAGTGTAGACTTATAAACAACCGAGTCTCACTTTCCCCATGGCTAACTGAGCTTTCATGAGGAAAATATTTTCAATCAATACAAAATCATAAGTATTAAATGGTCTCAGTGAAAGGACAGAGTTTATTATCTTTGGCCATTTAGTATATAATTTTTTCCTATTGCTTGGCAATAATCGTTATATATATATATATATCATATATAATATCATATATATAAGATATATATATATAATATATATATATATATAAGCATTCAGATGTATTACTGAAGACGTATTCTACATCTTTATCACAGTAAGCCTACGATATCAGAAACATTGATTCGAGCGTGTGGAAGCCAGCTGTGCGTATTGCCACATCTGCCCTAAACCTTTGATGATAAGTGAGTGGACAGATGGAGTGAAATAAGACTATGTAGTCTTTTTTTCAAAAACATATTGAAGGAATGTTACCATTTCACTTCCACGGTACTTGTCCCCGTGGCCTTTCCAACCATCTGTTACAATGACCCACTCAAATAAGCCAGAAAGAAATGAGAGCTTACTTCCCCGACACAGGGGACACGTCCTGGGATTGATCTCTGATGGAAGGAGGATGAAGCAATTTCTTTCGTTTATGATTTCTCAGTCCTTATCCGTATTAAATAGACAACTGTAACTTCTTGTATATTAAAAATTAACGATGACTTTTCAAGTATAGCTAAATTTAACATAAAGATTCCTCCGTTTTTTTTTTCGTACAGTAATCGATTCTGGAACCTCCCACCAAGTCTGAAACGTACAAAAACCAAAACAATGATTTTGTATATGCAACTTAGCCATTAATAAAATAGCTATAGTTTCTAACTAAACGGCAGCTAAGATTTAAAATTCGCAGTAGCGATTCTTTTTTGTTTTAGTGTAGGAATAGCCACGCCCACTATCGGGGAAGAGAGGAACAACTCGGCAAAGACCCATCAATTTGTTTCTGCTGTGGTTGATGACTGACGTCGATTCGCACCTGGTGGTTTGAAATTCCTGTCGGTTACCTGTGGTTCGCTAATTGGTGAAGTACAGTTTACTGTTGGTAGCTTTTTGCTTCGAATTTTGTTTAAAGACTTTTTCCTCATTAAAGTGTGGCTCACACACAATTTGCCCTTCAGGAGTCAAATTTGTTCACCATCGTTATTGTGTGAGGAATGCATAGATTGGGATATTAAACAATGGAAAGTTTGTCTTCTCATTTAAATAAGCTAGGAAGAGAAAGGCTAATCTTAGACATGACAAGACGAATACTAATCAAGATAGTAATTTTGACTTACCTGTCTCTGTACCGGTGATGTCTCATATTCCTTCCCCAATCTTAACACCACAACCTTTACCTGACGCCCGCGCTAATGCCCCTGATGCCATTGCCAAATTAGAGTCAAAGATGGAGTCGAAATTAGACCATAATTTTAGTATTATTTTAGAGTCTAAAGCTCAATTAGGTTCTTCATTTAAAGCCTTAATGGAGAAGGTGGTGGTTATATGCAATTGAATTGTTTGTGGAGAAGCTGGCTATCTGTCCCGCTGATTCTCCCAGGCAAAGGTCCTTGGCACACTCCCCTGAACCTGGGAGAAGCCATACCAGAAGGCCAAGGGAGGTCAGTGGGATCTGCCCACGGGTATTCAGTCCCTCAGAACCACCTGTTACATTTCAGTCTGGAGATTAGGCGCCAGTGGTGCTTCATGGAGAAGTCTAGGCCGCTGAAGAGGCCATTGTCAGAAGTGCCTGCTTCCCCTCAGGTGCCTTCTAAGAAGTCTAAAGGCATCAATGCGGTGCAAGATCAACCTTGCAGTTTCTGGGATTCTCCAGAACGTTTTTCTTCTGTTTGGGAGGAGGAGAATAAGAGAGCTTCTTTCGTTAAACATAAAAGTGCGAGCATGTCTGGCAAATAACAACACATATAACTGGGCTTATCTGGTTCCTTTTTTTGAATGGTTTCTTTCCAGAAGTGGAGGAGTTTCTCACACACTAACACCACTTGTCACTAGGAGTGTCCCGATCCAATTGACATTTGTTCTAGGTTAAGCCCAGGCTTAAAAGGTCAATATTGTTTCGAATGCAAATTTACCTTATTTTTTATTTATGAAAATTATGAATTATTAAATAGAACATTTCAATTAATACAAATATTACTTAATTTTATCATGAATAGATATTTATTTAACAATACAGGCAGTCCCTGGTTTATGACGTTCCGAGGTTGTGACGCTTTTCAATTATATTCATCAGCAATTATTTCCACATTTACGATGCATGTTCCAGGGTACAACGCTTACAACTCCTATCCGTAGGAAGAAATATGACTCCAAAAAAGCAAAATAATCAATATTTGAAGATCTTTTGATGATAAGCAATAAACATGCAGTTTACATAGATTTCTAAACAACCAAAGTGTTAAAAGTAAGATTTTCTCAGGATTTTTTACGATGTTTGATGATATTCCGGCTTACAACGATTTTCGGCTTACAACGTGTCTCAAGAACAGAACCTCCGTCGTAAACCGGGGACTGCCTAATGAATTACTTGTCTTATCTAATAATGGATAACAACATTACTTGAATGGTAGTTAAGAATCGCATAACTAATTTATCCTGTGTAAACTTGAGCATTGTAAATAGGCTTAAACCGCATGACATTAATATTTATTAAGAATTGCTATGCAATCGAAGCTCATATTTATTTAATATTACTGAACAAAGCAATACATAAATTTAAACGATATGTTTATTTATAAGGCTTAACAATACATATACTTTATACATCCTCAACCACTCATTATTACTATTTAATAATTACATATGGACATACAGGTCTAATTTAGACAGTTAATTCCATTTATATACCTAAAAATGAATTATTATTTAATCATAACACATGATTTTACTTAACGTTAATATTAAATCCTATTATGTATTCAATCTAATAGTTGGGAATAAATTCCTAACACTACCTGTATCGGGTCGGGTAAGACTGATGTCTTGGTTTTTTGCTAGTTGTTTCAAGATGTTAAAATCATCTTTTTGGAAAAAGGGCCACAATCTGGTTTTGACTTTTTTAATAGTAACTCTTTTCCTACAAACCTAGTGTATAGGAAATTATATCAGCTGCCAAACAAACATTTGTTCCTACACGATATACAAACCCTCAGTCCTTTACATAAGGAATTACTTTCAGCGTAGGCTGGAATTACGGCTGTTAAATTCTTGAACAAGGTGGTTAGGCAGTAACTACTGTCTGGAAGGTGGGTAGGCCTGCCTGCTCGGATGTAAACACTCCACTCTGCTTTCAGCCGTCTTCCAATGAAGTCATATTTTTGTGAGCTCTTTGCTGACTAGCTGTTAATCATTTTCCCAGATGGATCTGTAATTTTTTATTTTTTTAATAGATATGTATATACTGCTTGATATTAATAATTAATTAAATTTAATGATTAATATGCAAACCCACTTTTTGTGATAGCCTTGATAGCTGCCTTTCTACTTTGTTTTGAGGGTCAGCAGCAAGGGCATGCCAACATCTTTATTAGTACATATTTTCGCCGTTTAATGTTAGGGCAGGACATGTATTCATCCAAAATTTACGCATACGCTTTGGAAATTACCTAGAGGACCTTTAGAGGTTTGTCCTCTGTTTCTTCTGGTAATTCCTCTTCTCCTTCATCCCCTTCATCCATTCACTAGCTATTGGACAAAGGTAGAAGAGGGGGCATGTGGTGTTGGTGTTTGGGGGGTCTCCTCTCATTTCGGAGGGTGGTGCCCTTGGATGCGAGAGGAGTATCCTTATTACTTTAAATCATGTTTTCTTTCTTTTACAGGCTAACAGTGGTGAGAGTGATTACAGCAGTAGATGGTTGGATATCTCTTCGTGTTGGTTATCCTAACCTTGGAATTGTACTTGTGACTCGTAGCATGCTGTGATATTGGTCCTTGAGTGTGTGTACTGATCCCCTGCTGGAAATCATATTCATTTACCACTGCTATCCTGGAGTTATGTCACTGGACAAGGCCTTTGCCGTCGCCCTGTGATTATTAACTATTCCTGCTGGTAAATATACCTCATCCTGTAGAAGAAGTCATGCAGAATTTGGAGAAGCTGAAGAGGAAGAGAGCTCGTCAAGTGTCGTCATCTTCCTCTTTGGAATTATCATATTTTTCATCAGCCTCCACCCCTTCGACTTCTAAGGCTCTCTGCCGAAGAAGGAGAAGGTAGTCTTCCCTCTAAGAAATCTCGTCACAGGACTTCTGAGGGTCTGCCTCCTCAAACTGAGGAGGCAGTTGGGTCTTCCGCTGGCTCTTCCGTTCCTTCGGGAATGGGAACTGTCATGCTGTCCCCAGGGCCTAATGTGTCGGGAGCCATAGAAGCGCAAATTTCAGTTTGCACTTCTGCTGCTAGTGCTAGAGGTTCTGCCCCTAAGACTAGTTCTGTGTAGGGCGCTCATTCACGAGTCCCCTAGTGCACGTAAATCTTGGGATTCGCATGCATCCAGAGTCGGTGATGATGAGTCCGCTCACTGTCATGACTTAGGCACGGAGTGGAAGAAAGGAGCGAGTCGCTCAGGTGACTTCCGTCTTGCCGGTGATCGCTCTCGCGGTGATTGCTCTTTTCCCAGAGTTGACGTGACAGTCCTGCGGGTCCGTGCACGCAGAGACCAGTATGGGCTCCCCCATTCAGTCCTCTTGAGAGGTTTCAGCCTTGACGAGGACTTGGATGTGTTGGAGGATGGTACCAGCTCTCTCCAGTCAGGTGCATGCTCAGCCCCACCCAGACAATGGTCACATTTGCTTGACCGACCGGTCTCGGCGGCGGCAAACGGTTTGTCTGCCGTACAAGAGTTTTGTAACCCTCCTTGGGAAAGCGTTTTCTTCAGACGATAATGCTTTCCTAGACTCTCATTGCGGCCATCACCACAAGTTGATGGCTACCCGTGACTCGCTTCTCCTGCTAGTTCCGCTAGCAAGGCGAGCGAGAAATCCAGTCTTCCTCCCCTATTCTCTCTACTTCCTATGGCTACGCCGGGAAGGGCGAGGTGAATAGGGGCGATCCTGCAGAGTGCTCTCCGTAGGATTCAGCTTCGGGGGACTACATTCCTAGAGGGGCCTTAGGGTCCTACTGGACATACGTCCATGTCGTTGAGGAAGGATCTTATGTCAAAACTAGAGACTATGTCTTCATGGCTTTTTCTGTCCTTTGGATGGATTTCAATTCGCAGTCCTCTATGGGTTCTTACGTTTTTGGAGCGAGCCTCGAGTGTATATTCGGTTGAATTGTACTCTCATTCCAGTCTTAAATGCTCACATTTAGGACTGGTTTTTATGCCCGTTCCTCCTCGATTTTTACGGGAGTTGAGGAAGGGCCCCACCCCGATGATCGTTTGACGAAATTTGGGAATCTCGCTGAGCGCTTAAAATTTTCTGGAATTTCTAGCACTCTCCGAGTGCGAATGGAACAGTTGTAGGAATGAATGCTTTGTTTAACATCGCAAGTTCAGGGAAGAGCGGGCAAGAACTGTCAATCCTCCTCTCTTTTTTTCCATCTCCTTCCTGGTTATACTGGAATGAACAAGGAAATAAGAGGAATTCTGTGGAGTCTACTCCTCAGAGTTCGAACCCGAGTGACTATGTTTTTTGGTTCAGTCTTAGGATCTTACCAAATATTTGTCAGTTCATCCAGGATGGATAGCACCAAGAGGTTTGAACACCTCTCCAGTGCTACTGTTTTGAGAATAACCAGTTCGGCTTGAATTAGTCATCTTCGGTATCCTGTTACCACTGTAGAAGTCTGTCTTCGGGAAAACTTCACCTTTGCTCTCTTT
This sequence comes from Macrobrachium nipponense, assembly GCF_015104395.2. Taxonomy (NCBI): domain Eukaryota; kingdom Metazoa; phylum Arthropoda; class Malacostraca; order Decapoda; family Palaemonidae; genus Macrobrachium; species Macrobrachium nipponense. Next base: position 78,361,131 of record NC_087214.1, on the reverse strand, counting down.
ATTAGAGAATCAAGGAGGTCTGCTTTCTGTCCTAATTCTTGTCCTTCGAATGAAGGAGAATTAGGTTGTAGTGAATTTATAGGAACCTACAAATATACTTGTATATTTCTGTTATCAGTTGCACTGTCTGAGTAGTAGGCACATATCTGTAAGTTAATTCTTCTGTTATGTGACTGAGTCAAATAATACCTTCTCATAATTAACCTGAAACTCAGAACAGCCTGTTGGGTCTCCCAAGAGTTACCAGTTTTGATTTTGAGATAACTAGTGGTATTGTTTCCCAACAACACAGCATTTGCATTATCACTGAATAAGAGGGTTTTCTTCCCTCCTATTTCATTTGAAATGCAGATGCTCGAGTGTATCTTTTTTGTGCTCTATGGTTCTAGCCGAACACATTCCTTCATGACATGCACTACCAGGCAACTTGTTATGACAAGTTGAGCGAGTGGTATAAGGCTCTGTCTCAGTACTGCTCACTCTCCGAGATTCTTTTTGGTTTAGTATTGTTTCTCCTCTGTCGAGGATTAACTACGAATTCGCATGTCTCTGCCTGGCAATTACAGACTTAGGTCTTTGGTTGGAACGGAATTCTCGCATAATGCCCATCTCTCCTGCACCACGTTTACCTTTGCGAGAATTTTCAGACAGAGATATATCTCATTAGACTCGTTATCATCTTTCTGTTTACCCCACAGTATAACAGAAGTCTATAGCTTAGTCTTCTGCTCCATCGCACTTGCCCCATCAGCCGCTGAGATGATGCAGAATGATTTTCTTCAAACTATTTGAGTTTTGTCTTCTAATGTACATTTCGTAATTCGTAAGGTGTTCAATTATTCTTTGTTCACACCGAATTGTAAATGAATAATGGAAGACTTTGCCTGTTCCCCGCCTGACTAGCTCTGCTTCCAAAGTAAATAGAAACTTCCTCTCTGATCCAACCCACAAGAAGTGGTTCTTCAGTCAGTACAATCCCTGTGTTTTCATTGCTGAAAGACCCTCCACTTTCATTGCAAACTCCGACTTTCTTGCCGAGCAGCAATGAAATAGCAGATTAACTTTTTCAGTCCTCTGTAAAACAACAGGGATTAAAGCCGTCTTCACTGGTTTGTGTCATCGGTGGGACTTTTTCCATGATCAGAATCTTGAGAGTTTGCTTCTCTCGATTCAGCTGTGAAGACGTAGGTCCACATTTACCTCAGTCATTCACTAGTAATATAGTATTGTTTGGCCTTGGTTGAGATTCAACTACTGATGAGAAACATATGTCTTGCCATCACAGGGACTTCGGTCTCTAGAAGACAATTGACTATCGTCTGATATGCACATGACTCATGAGAATCATCATCTCATCTCTCAACATCGTTGGCGAACAATATAGACGATTTGTATGGTTTTTCTCAAGATAACCCTTCAAAAGGCGGGTGTCATGTTGTGACTACGTCTCGGATGCGTGACAGAGCAATCAATCGGCATCTGTTGACGAGTCTGAGTGTTTCATGATCTGCGCTGTGGACTTTGTATTGGTTGATTCAGATCAGTCATTACTTTGTCCTATTGGTGTGTTGCTGTACCCATGAAGGATTGACACCTTCATTGAGTGTTGATGCCTTTATCCACTGCAGATTGCCAATGCAGAAGTGTCCAATGACACGTCTTTCTCCAAGTCTTACGAGATCATGAGAGACTTCTCTGCATTTGGATATTCCAGTGGATGGGTACATTTCATCACTCCGAAGAATATGTTGGACTGGAAGATAGATGAGGTCTCACTGCAACCATATTTATATCTCTCTTCCTTCTGGTCTGCCCACAGGTCCTTGGAACCTCTTTTCCTTGGGACAAGTGGTGGATGCTTGCAGGTTGTGTTTTCTTACCCGGCTCCTTCAAGAGGACAAGTTGCATCTCGCCTATGGTGTGTGGTTCTAGAGGTAAGAAGGATGTGAGAGGGACTGGCCTCTCCACCTTCCCCTCCTCGTCCTTCTACTCCTCTCCCTTCAGGTTGAGGATAGGACTCGAACTTACACTGGCTGGTCGGGCGATTGATGCGGTAAGCTTGCACATCGAGCTTCCTTTCTATTTTTCTTATCAGAATCGTAGAAGTAATCCCGCTTCCTTCCTCTAGCAAAGGGGAGGAAGGAGATTCTTCCCAGCCCTTTTTCAGATGAGTTACGATTCCTCACTCATTTTGGAAAGGCCCAGAAGTCTGACTCTTGAACATGCAGCTCCTATACTCTGATCAAGTTGTCAGAGGCAGGGCACTCCTCCTCGCTCTTACGGCCAGGAGGAATAGCCAAGGTGTGCAGAACTCCAGTCAGTTCTAGAGGCTCACTCACATTCCTCCCACCAATCAGTGGGTCTTCCTTATGTAAAGGACCGAGGGTTTGTATGTCTTGTAGGAAGAAATCACAGTTTTTGAAAGTAAATTGTATTTTTCCTAACTATACATCCCTGAGGTCCTTTACATTTATGCCCACCTCTTGCCACCCCTCAATCTGAACCTGGGGCTCTTGAAAGGCTAAGTGGAGTGTTTACATCCGGGCAGGCGGGCCTACCCGCCTACCAGACGGTAGTTATTGCCTAACCACCTTGTTCAAGAATGTAATGGCCGTAATTTCAGCCTACGCTGAAAGTAATAACTTATGTAAAGGATCTCAAGTTTGTATAGTTAGGAAAAATACAATTTACTTTAAAAAGTTGTGATTTTAAGAAAATGCTTTCGTCTGTCAGATGAAGAAGAATGGGAACATTATGGAAAATTCACATTGTTCAGTCTTTCCTGAAAAAGGTAGTAGGTATATTCATGCAGTAATCGAAAAAGGTAAAAAAGCTGACGTTGTTCAAAGTGCAGTAACCTCCCTACCTGTATTTCCTCGTCATCTGATTACTGTCATTATCCTTCATCCAGCATAGGCCTAGTCCTGACTCCTGACTCAACAGTTCTGTGACATTTACATTACTTTTTTGATACATAAAGCTAATCATTAATATTGAATTACGGTGAAGTCTGTTCACAGGTGATTAACTAATTGAAGAGACTGTAATGTTACTTTTTTTTTTTTAATCTGAGAGAGAATGAAACTCTTAATTAAAAGACTAGCAATCCAGTCGCCTAATGCACTTCATCAACCCCCTCCCCCCCTTATCCCCGACTACTCGGACGTAGCGTACGCCATGTTGGCCGAGAGCAGCATAAAGGAAAACCGGTTATTTTAAAAATTCGCCTCATTGATGAACGAAGCCTTAAAATGCATATGTCTGTAGAACATATTCTGCTCAAAATGACCTTTTCTTTCGTTTCCCAAAATATTTGCATAAACTCGTGTTAAACGCTGTATATAGTATATAAGTGTACGTGTGCAATTCACAGTTCCTCGCTGGACTAGTGGTTTTCGCGCTCGGCTGCCAATCCGGTGGTCCGAAGTTCGAATTCCGGCTCGGCAAACGTGGAATCAGAGGAATTTATTTCTGGTGATAGAAATTAATTTCTCGATATAGTGTGGTTCGGATCCCACAATAAGCTGTAGGTCCCGTTGCTAGATGACCAATTGGTTCCGCCGCGTAAAAATATCTAATCCTTCGGGTCAGCCCTTTATAGGAGAGCTGTTGATCAGTTCAGTGGTCTGGTAAAACTAAGATATACTTACATGTGCAATTCACAAAAATCTACAGAAGTATTTATGGATCGGCCGAACGATTTTAAGTAGGAATAGCATGCACCAGCCATCACATTACGGGAATACATTTTGAAAACTTTCTTTCACTTAACCTTAAATGTTATTCACAGTCACATTTTCTTGATAGATGAAAACCCTTTGGATGAACAGGACATTTGACGTAACACACGAATTCTTTTTTTAATCTGTGATGTTGAAGCTCCAGTTATAGATGGTTTTTCATGCTGTTAAGATAATTCATTTGTACATGTAATCAGTTTATTATTATTATTATTATTATTATTATTAACAAGAGGCTCTTTTGTTTTCTGAGCAAAGGCATTTTTTGAAAACCAATTGGCCTTAACCTTGACAAATGAAGTCGCCATCAAATTCATCTTATAAAATTGGTGTTTAGCTTTCGATGACGATTGATATCGAGAATATAATAATATGAATAAAGAAACAAATGAAAACGCGCCTTTTGGTTTTAGGTTATATTGTCTAAGGCTTCTGCGCAAGAGTGTAAGTAGATACTATTCTGAAGATTGGATGCGTTCTCCATTCATTTTAACAGGTACAGAATGCCAAGATACTCTTTTTTTAACAAAAGCGGGACAAAAAAAAAATCAGAAGTTATTTTTGTTTTGTGACTGGTATGTGAAAATATTTTACTTTTGTGAAGCGAGCCAGATAGAAAAATAAAGAATAGAGAAAATGTTCATGGTGTTAAATCCTGTTCACTCTTACTTGCATCCAGAGACACGCGTGGTTGAATTACACACGAAGCATAAGCTAACTTTAGTTGACAACTTCAGTTGCATTATATACTGGAGCGAAGCTCTGTGAACAGAACCTGTTCCCGGTCCCAGTAATGGAACAGATGACCCTGTCCAGCCACTGGCACATCCAATAGTCTTCGGATCAGATGTTTCGTGGAGGCAGAACGTTGCGTCTATTCGGATCTTATGGTCTGCCAGACAGATGAGGGAAAGGATTATCCAGTCCATCGAGGACCATCTAACTTATGTCAAATAAATTCCGCTCTCACTATTTGGGGATTGATAAAGGTAACTGCTTTAACCCCGATTGTAGAAAGAATGAATAGATCTTTCTTTTAAGCCAAAGGTTTTCAGAACAATGGGGACAAAGTGGAAATCTAGGGTCAATTTGATACTCGTGCGATAGGATCTAATACTGCAAAGGGAAGGCTTCAAGAACTGCTTTGAGGTTTTCCTCCTGTTACACCTTTCAAACCTTTCACTGTCAATTTCCTTTTCGGCGCTGAATGACCTCATGGGTCCCAGTGATTGGCCTTTGGCCTAAATTCTATACTCAACTCAGTTCAATCCATCCGTCGCAGAAAGCTGCATGTGCCAATTTCCAAGCCATTCATCGGAGATCATTTAAACTACGAACTGGTCTGCTGATGCCAGAGGATATTCAATCAATCAATCAATCTACGAACTGGTCATTGAACGGGATGCAGTAAATAAAGGGGTTTTAGTACTTTCAAGTTATTACAATTACCTCCATGTCTAGTGAAAAGTGACCATTAGAGTCAAGAAAAAATCATACACTCCACAATAGAAAAGAAATACCAACATACAAGAAACTACACTGGTATATATATATATATATATATATATATATAATATATATATATATTATATATATATATATATATATATATATATCTATATATATAGATATATTTTTTATATAATTATATATAATAATATTATATATATTATATATAATATATATATATATTATATACATATGCTATTCGGACATACTTTCCCTCTTAATCCAATTCCTATTGAAGTCAATGGCATTATTAGCATTATCTTTAATTTAGACTCTGAATCAGTCTCTAACTCTTTATCTCTCCAGCCAAACTTCTCATGAATAAAGAAAAATTATTCATGTTTCTTTCCATTTACTTATTATAGTCGACGGCCCCGTAGGGGGATAGTGTCGTCAGTGGACCTAGGGCGGTGCACTGTAGGCATTACTTAAGGTTCTTTGCAGCGTGCCTTCGGCTCCTAGCAGCAACCACTTTCGTTCCTTTTACTGCACTTCCTTTCATATTCTCTTTCTTCATCTTACTTTCCACCCTTTCCTAACACTTGATTCATAGTGCAACTGCGAGGTTTTCCTTCTGTTACACCTTTCAGACCTTTTACTGTTAATTTCCATTTCAGCGCTGAATGACCTCATAGGTCCCAGTGCTTGGCCTTTGGCCAAAATTCTATATTCAACTCAACTATAGTCGACGGACCGTTTCTTCGCCTATCAGTGACGTCTTCAGGATTAAATTACAAATTGATATAGTTTTGTTTTTTATGACATGCGGACTTTGCAGCAACCCCTAAAATTTGAAACGTGACGTCACTGGGGTGCGGTAGCAAGGCTATTCCTGGCGCCCCATAGGACGCGCCCTGTGCCGCGGCGTACAACAAAAGGGCGTTATTCCCATCCCCGGCCAATAGTCTTGATTTGCTCCATTGTCAGCAGTCGTGTTCAAGGGCGCTGTGTCGCTCTAGTCTCCCTGTAGATTCTCACAGACGTCTCGTGATTTCCTTGTTGACTTATACTCACAAGAAATTCTGCTATTTACAATCTGTGGAACCGGCCTTCTCTATGTATTACTACTATTTAAGTAGAGGAAACCTATCCACACGGAACAAGCACCCCAAAGGGGCCACTGACTTGAAATTCAAGCTTCCACAGAATGTCAGTTTCAACCTCCCACCGCTAAAGACCCCTTGACACTGCAGCAGTAACTGATCATGATACAGAGCCAGTGATTTTTTATCGCCCTGAGGGAGACGCAAACATGCGACATCTGAGTGAGATTCCACGACACTAACCACTAAACCAGCGTATGTATGATCCATGTGCTTTCTAATAATTCTTCCATTGTTCTTTTATTGTCATGGTCGTCTACATAAATTTGCAATATCCTTGGTTGCTTTGGGCTTGCAATCGCCTGCGTAGAGTGGTAGTGGTGCGACCTATGCTGCAATTGCCGAGGGCTTGACATACCCTTTAGGTCCATTTCAATTTGTATACGACGTCGGTCGACACAAACATTCCTCTGTTGGGTGCGGTGCTATTCTGCATGAGGAGGGTGTTGACTAGGTTCGGGCGGCAGTAGACACGAAAGGAAACGCTTTCGTGAGGATTCGTAGGTGTTGCACCGCTGGTAATGATCCTTTTCATGACATTGACCTCTTCCTTAAACTGGTGGGGGATGAGGAGTCACTGGTGTGCGGGCATAGGCACTACTGATCCAACTTTTCATAAGATCGCTGTCGTGTCCGTTATTAGTCAGGAACTGCGTAGCAAGTAGAAGCTTCACATGAGTCGCTTTGCATGAGGATCCAATGGCGACTGATGTGGGTCAGTGCCACGCCCGTGTGGCGTGCCATGACACAAACGAATCATAAATCACTATAGTAAATTCACATCAACCGTGCATTTGACGTCTTTCAGGAGAGGTGGAACATACATCGTGCCTATGTGGACTCGAGAGAAACTGAGTTTCCAGCCCTGACACTGGCTTATCAACAGCCAATCAGGATCGTCGCAAGGGACTGGCCCAGACGTCAAATGCACGGTTAATGTGAATCTACTATAGTGATTCGTCTCTCTCTCTCTCTCTCTCTCTCTCTCTCTCTCTCTCTCTCTCTCTTGGAATGCTATTTAAAAGATTTGAATGAAGAACCAATAATAAACAGGAACAAATAATTAAATGTTTTGGTTCCACTTGAAAAAGTAGCTTTTGAATATAGTACGATTCTATATATGTCCACGCAAGAAAATGTGATAAGTTACGATTTACACTAAGCCGAATAAATCGGTGATAACTCATCTGTCTCCCGTTGATCGGGTAGTTCAGACATCTTCCAACGTTTGCGCCTCTGTTGAAGAAATGCATTTATGCTTCCCAACTACCAATTCACACGTTAGTTTGGATGGTATTGTTCGCGATTCCAGTTGATGACCGAAAAACACTCCTCCCTAACCACAGCCCAGTGAATATTGATACATTGGGCAAACTGTCAATATCCGCTTTCCTTTTCCTAAGTCACCCCCAGCGTTCCATTTTCAATTCAGAATTCAGATTCCAGTTGAGGGCCTCAGAACCACAAGGTGGTAAACGCCACTTTTTAAAAAATGAGTAAATTACCCTCAAAGTCTAGCATTCATTACTCTGCTTCTAAGAAAGATATTGATTTAAACTAAGTTTCATATGAAAACCCTACCCTTTATAAATTTTTGGTGAAAAAAAAAAATTGTGTGGTGCGCTTGTGCGCTAGCATTCAAAATGTACGCCTAACCCCTCACATTTGTGTATATTTTATTCATTACCAGCATTTAAACCATAATTAAATGTGTAAAAGGATAATAAAGTGTTATTATATTCGTGTTATAACAGCAATAGATGTAATAATAATAATAGTAATAATAATAATATTAATAATAATAATAATAATAATAATAATAATAAAAAAATATCATATAAAAATAATATCAATAATAATGGTAATACAGTAATATTGGTTAATAATATTGATAATAATAATAATGATAATAAAATGTGTACTCACCATGAAAATACTTTCGTGGTATAACAATCATGGATGTTATACTGATGATGATGATGATGATGATGATGATGATGATAATAATAATAATAATAATAATAGGAGTATTGATAATAATATTATTAATGAAAATAGCAAATAATAATGATAATACGGTAATATTAGTAATAATGATGTTGACCATGATAACATTCCATCATCATAATGTTTAGCCATTAAAATAATCATCACCAATATCATAATAATAATCAAACACAAAAAATTATAGAAAAATAACACCTATTGCACTCACTACTACTTCTCTAAGAAAAGCAAATATTTTAATCTGTACTCACCATGAAAATACTGTACATCCGCTAAAGAAACTTGAAAATAAGGGGCGGGGAGTGGGGGGAAAGTAAACAATAGCGGAGACTGTAAACTGTGCGTTGATTGGCCGACACTTACGGCCGCCTTATGGGGAAAAATGCTGATTTGCTTAGAACTGACTACCCGCTTAGTGACGCGCGCTCTCATTGGCTCACTCGGAGCTGTGCACATGCTTCCTTGTGGTTCTAACTGAGCTCTTAGGAGGCTGTAACCTCCGCGCGACACAACGTTCATTCATGTAGACAAAATCGATATTTCCTACTGCTCAAGTAGGGATTTCGACCTTTTTGAAACTCCTGAATAGCATAGAAATGCAACAAATAGACAGAGGAAACGTTGCCAAATCTACTGGTACTCCTAACTCAATATTGGTGGGGGTGGCGTTTACAACTCTGTGGTTCTGAGGCCCTCAATTAAAAATCTTTGTTTATTAGTTGAAATCATTAATCTTACCTGGAAACAGATAAACATCATTTCTTGTTTTTATTTAAAAATACCCGATGCACAGCAGTCACTTATTCCTATAATTCCAATGTTACAATTAAGAATTCTTCTGTAGCCATGTTCATCAATTCGCCTGAATAAACACTGATGAAGAACCACACTTCATAATTACTGTATAAAAAGCAGGACAGCAGTATTCCTGTTTTTAAAGTTTACCGGTCATGTCAAACACTAATAATTTTAAGCCATTCCTTCTAATATATAGAGCATATGAAACTGGATTTAGTTTTAAACCTTACAAAAACTCATCAGACTTCTAACAAAGACGCCGAAGAATATGCTTTGTATGTTTAGCTTCGGCACAAAAGTCATGGTTACCATTATCCCAGTCCTTAGCATTTCTGTTCTGTTGCTTGTGGGTCGTCCTTCATTTAGATATTCAGTCACGAAGCCTCTCCCTTTTCAACTGACGATGGAATAGCTGGTGGCATTTTCCGATACTTATTCTCTCTCTCCCGCGTTGTGGCGACGGATAATGATGCTTTGTGAGGAAGGAGCGTTGTGACTTTGCAAAAGTACTATGACGATGAACTCTCATCATGCTTCGTTATTTAGCTTTCTGTCAAAGAAAACGGTTGAGATGCCCATATGTCTGTCCGTCAGCGCTTTTTCTGTCCGCCCTCAAATCTTAAAAACCACTGAGGCTAAAGGGCTGCAAATTGATATGTTGATCATCCCCCTCCAATCATCAAACATAACAAAATTTCAGCTCTGTAGCGTCAGTAGTTTTTATCTAATTTAAGGTTAAATTTAGCCATAGTTTTGCATCTAGCAGCGCTATAGCACAGGCCACCACCGGGCCGTGGCTGAAAGTTTCATGGGCCGCGGCTCATACCGTAACCCCCGAAAGTTAGATCTATATTTTGGGTGGCCTTGATTATACGATGTACAGAGAACTCGATTACTGCGACGCATTTTTAACTTTTTTTGTTGGTGGGAGAGGGCCTTACATGGTTGGTTGGTACTGACCATTAAAAGCTTAAAAACATGAACACCCGCTCGACCTTCCTGCAGGTAATTCCCCCACCAATTTCCTCGCCTCTTGTCGCCCCGTAGTTTAACCGTGGCCACGGTTTGTATTGGCCCTGAACTCTCCCAAATTCCTTGGAATCCGAAAGTGGATCTTCACCCTCCATCGCGGAAAGACATAGATTGGGATACTGAGGTCATCACTCCAGTGAGTGAGGCTTTCTCTGAGCTAAGCCGATTAAGGTCCAGCCTTTGTTAAGCCACATCTTCAACGCAAATGGAGAACAGACGTACAATGGATCATAGAATTCTCGTTCTTTTTCCTTTTCCGTATTTCAGTGTCCACCCATGATTTAAAAAAGAAACTGTTAATAATTTGTAACTCGAATATGATTGAATTTTCGTTTTTTGGTAATATTGAAAGGAAGGAGTCGGGTAGCCGACGTAAAGTTTGTAAAACCTGATATATGGCTCTGAAAAGCCTGAAAATAAATAAATAAATAAA
>NC_087214.1:78338009-78345509 GCF_015104395.2 Macrobrachium nipponense | reverse complement strand
ACCTTTACAATATTCTAAAACCCAAGATAAAATCAACAGATTTCTTAGAACCCTAAAACAAACCAAGCAATAGATGAAAATACGTATCAGACCTTTTTGTAACAGGATCTACATATGGACTTATGTACGGACTGCCAAAGATACACAAAGAAGGAATTCCTTTGAGACCTATCCTTTCTTCCATTAACACTGCTAGCTTATAAAACTCGCCAATTTCTTGTCCCTTTACTCCAACCACTGACTCACAATAAATACACATTAATAAACTCGGCCTCCTTTAAAAGATCTTATTTACGCAGGACTCAGATCTGTTACATGGCGAGCTTTGACGTGGAATCTCTGTTTACAAATGTTCCCGCCCGTTGTTGAGACTATCAACATCATTTTAGACAGGCTATTTCCCACTGACGATTGCTTGTTCAACAATTTTTAAATAGAACTCAATTCAAGTTGCTTTTAGAATTAGCCGTGCTGGATACGCCCTTTGTTTTTAATAATACGGTTTTTAAGCAGACTGAGGGGATGGCCATGGGAAGCCCTCTGGGTCCTACCTTTGCTAACATATTTATGTGCTCCCTGGAGGAGCGAGCTCTAGATGTATGCCCACCTAATTTCCGCCCACTCTTTTATAGACGCTACATAGATGACACTTTCGCCTTGTTCAGATGTAATTACCATGCTGATACCTTTCTTGAGTATTTAAACAACCAACACCATAACATTAGATTTACGGTTGAAACAGAAACACAGAATTCACTTCCGTTCCTTGATGTGAGGATATCCAAGGACGAGTCTGGCTGGCTTTCATACTGGTATTTATAGAAAGAGCACCTTTACTGGCCTGGGGACCAATTTTTATAGTTCATGTTTTTTTAACTTTAAAATGAATTCCGTATCAACTCTCCTCCATAGAGCCATTAATCTGACATCAAGCTGGCCTACTTTCATACTGAAGTGACTTCCTTGCTGATTACTTTAAGGATAATTATTTCCCTCCAGCAATTTTCATAGATCCCTTAATAGGCTACTTAATCTGAAATTCAATCCACCCTCCAATAGTCCATAGTGTCCCCAAGCTCCGTATGTTTGCTAGATTTCCCTTCTCCATAATAATAAATTTAGGAAAAAATGCATCACCCTATTCAATGAGCAATTGCCTGCCCTTAATTTGAAACTAATTCCCATAAACCCCCGAACTATCGGCTCACTCTTCCAAGTCAAGGATAGATCAGCCCCTTGTTTGCCTCCGGTGTCGTTTATAAGTATAATTGTCCCAGATGTGATCTCGGCACTTACATCGGTTTGCACCAGGAGGCTGCTAAAAGTCCGAATTTCCTCTCATCAAAGGAATTAGCCATAGAACGGGTTGTCGACTATCAAATCCAGAACAATCTATAAGAAATCACAGTAAAAGTTGCAAAACACACATAGATGCCAGTCATTTTAATATTGTAGGAAGAACCCGAAATATAGACGAACTAACCACCCTTGAATCAATAATAATCAAGCTAACTGTACCTTCTCTTAACCACCAATCGTCTTCCACCCAACTGTTTATTGCCTAATTACCTGTGTTTGTTTACACTCCCTTCCATAACAATTTTTCGTGTCAGTTCTCCTTCCGCTACCGCTGTGGGTAGGCGTCTTGTTCGTTTCTATTATTATTATTATTATTATTATTATTATTATTATTATTATTATTATTATTATTATTATTATTATATATCTATTATATTATTATTATTTTTTAACTAATTTGTTTCTCTGTATTCGCTCCTAGCCCTTTCACTGTTATTCTGTGTTTTCTGTTTTTACTCTGTTTTTTTATTCTTAATTGATTAAAAGGTTTTTAATTTTGGTTGTTGTAAACATTGTGTGCATCTTTTTACTTATACGCAATTGATGGTGTAATCGTTTCAGCCTGGAAAATGTATCAAGCTGATACGACAAAAGTCGGCGCTAATAAATGGATGAAGACAGAAACGCGTCTCCCTACTCCAATATGTATATATATATATATATATATATATATATATCTATATATATACATATACATATATATATATATATATATATATATCTATATATATATATATATATATATATATATATATATCTAATAAAAGGAGCCCATAAAAAACACCATATATATATCATATATATCTATATATATATATATATATATATATATATATATACATATATATACATATATATATATATATATATATATCTATCTATATATATATATATATATATATATATATATATATATCATATATATATCATATATATATATATATAGATATATATATATATATATATATATATATATATATATATATATATATATATATATATATATATATCTATATATATATATATCATATATATATATATATTATCTATATATATAATATATAAAGTATATATAGATATATATATATATATATATATATATGAACGTGAGTGTTTCTATATACTACATGTAGAGCCACTTTCGAAAACGTCTCATCCCAGAGGGGTAAAGGGTTACAAAGTCGAAGCTCTCACTCACTGCCTCACAGGACCCACTTAGTAGATCCTGGCCTCATCGAGCCACTCCCCACAACAGTCGGCTAAAACAACTATTTACATAATTTGAATGCTGGGGAGCAAACCAATTTCCTACAAAAATGAGAGAGAGATAGAGAGAGAATTACACGGATTAGGATGTCTCAAAGACTTGTGAGTCCATCCGAGGAGACATCGTGTGCTAACTTATCTGTAGGAGCAGGTTTTACTGATCATTCACAGTGTCAGAATGAGTTTGTCTAGCTGTCATTTAAACTCTTCCACGCTGTTTCTGTTTACAACTTTTGGTGGCAGTTTATTCCCTGTGTCACATATCTTGTATGTAAAGAAGTTCCACCAATGGGATGTGTTGTATCTCTTCAGTTCTAGTTTCCATCCATTATTTATTGTCTGAGAGAGAGAGAGAGAGAGAGAGAGAGAGAGAGAGAGAGAGAGAGACTTCCTTGGCCATTAAAGACGTTAGGGTGGGAAAAGCACCTCGTCGGAGTTCCATTTGGAGGAAAGTCAGAGGTGATTGGAAGTTATATCCCCTTCAGTTGGATTCCTTCCATTTTATTTATATGGAAACATTTCTCTAAGAAAAATGTTCAGAAGGACTAAGACAATCCCCTCTTTCCACCATTTGATGCATCGTGAAAAGAAGAAAAGAGAAAATCGTAAATTTGCTAATGAAAAAGACAATATTGAAAAAATATTATAAAATAAATATTTTCTCAGACTACCAATTTAAGGACCTGAACGCTTTCTACTTCGCTGTGATTTTCCAATTGTTTGCATTCTTATAAATGTTATAAAGATGACTTCAAGCAAAAATGGCAAACTGTGGAATCTGAATTAAAATCAGGGTCCTTGAGAAACAACAATAAAAGTAAGAGAGAGACAAATGACTACCACACTATACCTTTCACAGAATCGAGATTGGCGGCTGCAATTCCAAAGCGAGGTCATAAGAAGCAATTGCCAGCGATTGCGTGTGGAAACTTCATTCAACAACAGATCATTGAATGATGATACTTCTTCGCCAGCGAGTAACTATGACTACCGAAAATCATCTACAGAACGACGTGATGGGATTGAAATGACGAAGTGAAATGGAATCCAAGTTAACCCATGAGGCCGAATGACGGCGATAGATAACGTCACGGGCTGAAGGGTCAACCGCTCTTACTGTCGTGGTCTATTCGAATTCCATCCCATTTCGGTAAGGAAGAATTTCGTCTCTTTATTTCCCATCTGGATTTATGGCTTGAAGGAGAAAACTCTCCCTAAAACATAGGTAGCTGATAAGGGAAAAGAACAGCGTCTCTCTAACTGAGTTAACAAATACACATGTACGTATCAGTCTGTCTGTATATATATATATATATATCTATATATATATATATATATATATATTATATATATATATATATATATATATATATATATATATAAGCGAATACCACAGGCAAATGATAGGTAGAAATTGGACAAATATCAAGTGCATTATTCGTACATTTGAGAGATTTAGATCATCCTATTAACTGGAGTCAAGCAAGAGCCTTAAACCATGTAAATGACACAGTTAGGAAGGAATATCATTGAATCTTGTTTTCTTCAAGTCAAATAATGGAAATGTTTTAAATATAACCTTGTTTCATTTAAACTCGATGCCTTCATAATGAAAAAGTTGTAGATAAATATAAGCAAACAAAATTAATAGTATATTTAGTTTTTTTTACATGTTTTGGACTATATGGATACGTTGTAGTTTCTATTAGGGTTAAATCTAGTTTAGGTTTGTGACCGTGTGATATCCGATAAATCCTGGATTATCTCTTCGATTTTACACTCTTGACAATCAACCATCTGGTATTCTTGATCTTGATGTTTACCTGATAACTTTTCTTTCCAACAGTGTTTCATTTGTTCCTTGACAATGTCTTGGTAAAGACGAAAGCGCTTGGATTTCTGACTATTACTTTCCTGTGGTATTCGTTTATTTAATGAAGTCACGTGCATCTACTGTGATTTTTAAGCATATACTATATATATATATATATATATATATATATATATATATATATATATATTATATATATATATGTGTGTGTGTGTGTGTGTGTGTGTTTACAGTCAGTGTCTAAATCCAGATACAGGCAGGTTTATAGTGACTCAAATTCTGATGGATTTTCTTGGCATATTGACTGCAATGTAATTGGCTAGTTTGCCTTTTGGCAGTGTAGTATATATGTCTGGGTGCGTAAATTATCACAATAACAACAGTGAATCTCATGTTCAAAAATCGTTCGTAGAAATTGATATTCGGAAAAAAAAAAGTTGATTTTTATTTTTTAATAAGAAAGGATACCACAATATCCGCTTAGAAATCACAGTCAATTCCAGAAATATCCAGAAGACTGTAGACAGACGGATAGAAAGAAGCTATCATCATGATACACCTAATTCTCTCTTTCATGTCCAAAACTCGTTAAAATTTTGTTCAGTGCTTAATTTGCAGAAAAATCTATATAAGTCATTATGGTAAGTTCCGGCACTGCTCGCGTGTCATTTCCAACACTAAATTACGGGAAACGGGTTGGCAATCAATAGCATGCAAGAAAGGCAGAGTTCAAAAGAAGTCGTAAATATTAAAAATGATACTGATTTGTATACGTTCAAGAGTCCCCAAGAAGATATTAATGTTCTGAGAGGTCCACAATAATAAGAAATGTGCGGGTTCGTGTATAGTTTGATAACCCTTTACAAAGCTTTCGAACGCTTTCCCTGGGTTCATCTTTGTAAAACTTTTGTAAAGGGTTTTTTAAATTATACACAACTCGCAACATTTCTTAATATTGTGGACCTAGAAGCCATTATATATACCCTCGCGATAGAGAGTTTTTTCCCAACAAAAAATAAAAAGATATTAACATTGCTTCATTTTAGAGAGCCAATAAGAACAGCTTTTACATTAAATGTATTTATTTATTTTTTTGTTTGTTCAGTAGAATTTGTATAATGAAATAGGTCCGTTCAGCGAATGCGCCGTTTAATCTCCAAATATTCGTTACAGCAACCAGAAGGTTCATCCAGAAAACAAATATATTTTGCTGCTGTTAAGAAAGTCAACATTAACCGAAATATCAAATGACACTTTCTCGTGATACGATGTCTTATATTTTTTGTATCGACAATGAATTGATGTTGGCGAACTCTTCTTATTGTACTACCAACACAGAAGACAGGTTCTACAGCGGAATTTATGGTGCCTCAGCTTTTCCCACATTCAAAATGTTTATGAAATAGTTTCGGAGCTTGACTGTTGAAAGGTTATTCATTTACAGGAGAGAAAAATGACGGGAAGAACAGGCATGACACTAGAAACCGCGAAGTAAAAGACGATACCCTCTCACGAGAGACTCTCTGTACTGATTGTCGTCATGTTTCCATACTAAATTCATAAGTCTCAACTGACCTTGAGTCTGATTATTGAGGTGAAGAAAAATATCTTAAGTCAAGACATGACGCAGTTCGAGTCTCCATTCACGATATGACCTGAACGCAAAGGAACAAGGAATAAAATCTTCCCGAGAGCCTTCATAAGAATCTTTGCATGTAACTGTGACGATATTGTCCGGAGAGTCAGACACTGAATATTAAAAAATTCAAATCTTTCAGTAAATCCTCTCTCTCTCTCTCTCTCTCTCTCTCTCTGCTTCTTGTGGACACACACACCCATATAAGTAACACGCTCTAACAGTAACAAGCGTGCCAAAGAAATAGGCGAGAAACTTCATTCCTGTCGTGACCTTCACAGGTGGCTTGATTTTCTATTCTCCACTTTCTTCTCGAACCTTCTATTCCAGTCCGGTAGTCTCGTCTTCCATTCTTTTAGCCATCACTATTTTTCAGAATCCTACATTTCTCCTTTTTTATTGTTTGCCTAAGTATCTGAAAGCATGTAGTAGTACTATTTTCAGAATTAATCTTACATGCATTAGGTATCATGACATTAATCCGCAAATGGCGGGATTTTCTGAAATTCATGCACATTTATGAACATACACACATATCATCATCATCATTTCAGCCTTCAAAAGTCCTTCGTTGGATGTAGACCTTCCCCAGGTTCCTCCACAGATTTCTATCCTGCGCTGCTCTGTGCCACTGTCGTTCATGTTGGTCTAGTCATTGTCACCATCGGGTTGTTTGTCTTCCTCGGTTTCTTGTGTATCCTTGGGGCGTCCAGAAGGCTGTTCGTGATGTCCATCTGTTGTCTGTCATCCTGGCAATGTGCCCCATCCAGTTCCACTTGAACTTACTGATGGTTTCAAGGATGTCCTTTACTTTAGTTTTTTGACGTATCCATTTAGCTGTTTTTCTATCCTTCAAAGTTAGATCTAGCATAATTCTCTCATATGCCCTCTGCATTGTTTGTAATTTAAGGGGAAGTTTTTTTGTTAGATTGCTGCATTGTGCGTAATTTAAAGGAAAGTTTTTTTTTTTTTTAGATTCCAAGTTTCTGCCCCATAGATGACAGTGGGGAGGATACACAGTCATAAAAACTTTCCTTTAGAAGATGATGGGAATCTTCTTATTTTTTAACGCTGTCCTGGCTCTTCCAAACGCCCACCAACCGAGGGTTATTCTTCTTTTTATTTCGCTCTCTTTGGAGGCGTCATGTAGAGATTTTCGTTATCCAAGGTAGATGTAGTTGTCCACTTCCTCAATTTGTTGATTTTCAGTGTCAAGTATGTCATCTGCATTTTCAGTGTATTTGTTGCTCACGACTTTGATCTTACGGAAGTTTATGCGGAGGCCTACTGATTGTTTACTGCATTGAGCTCGGTGAGCATTTGTTGAAGCTCTTTTCTTTGTGGGGCAACGATAATGAGGGTCAATCAGCAAATCATTGGTGACTTATGTTTATTTCTCCATCTATTC
>NC_087214.1:78325509-78333009 GCF_015104395.2 Macrobrachium nipponense | reverse complement strand
GTAAGGTCAGATTCGATATAAACTTATAGCGTCTCTGTTGGCTGAATTGATAGTGTCACTGTCTGTCCTGATTTCGTTCCTGTCCACTTGGACGGTGGTTTCGGTCCCATGTGGGACGAAATTATTATCAACTAAAATATATATATATATATATATATATATATATATATATATATATATATATATATATATATGTATGTAGTATAATGTGGTTGTGCGGTATTTGCTTTTTCTTTAGTTCTGCAAAGGTTTTGATCATATTTGACTTTTTATAACTGACGCAGATGCTAATATATTGCTTGGTCTTCATTGCAGTAAACATTCCCGCCCATAGTCAGCAGTGCTTCATTAGGTCTTTTCAATCATGACTTCGTATCGTCAAGTAGAAAGCGCCAGAATGAACCCTTGAAGGAACATGATTCCAAAGAATCCCTGAGGGTGACTGTTTGCCTGAAAGTCATGAGTACAAAAGTGCCCCACCGCTGAAGGTCACCTCAGTCTCGTAAATGTTGTGCTGGTCACTCAAAAGCACTCTTACTAAGATTGCATATCAATAGCAAAAAGATTTTTTTTGCCCTTTCATCATGAGAGAGAGAGAGAGAGAGAGAGAGAGAGAGGTACAGTTATAAATCTACAGTGAAAAGAACTGGCGTCATTGAAGAGATTCCTTTCGGCAGGAGTGGAGGTGTTCAATTATCACTCAGGTACAATTTTTCACCTGAATAATGATCTTCTTTTTTTCTAGAGTTCTAGATTTCTTGTAGCGATTAACCGACTTTATCGTCTGATTGATAGTCATTATTCAAATTTCTCTCTGGCGACGACTGTGTATTGATCTGAAGATTAAGATTTCATGGAAAGATCACCGCCACGATTTCAGCAGGCCAGGTTCTCAGAACGAGGCTGGCCCTGCCTGGGTGGGAGAAGGACCAAGAGACCAGTCGTTTTCATCACTGGCGCTTGGACCGGTTGTTAGCAACGGCCAGTTGGTTTTAGCGCCTCTTCCTTGCTCTGCTGGGGGCTAGGTGTCCTTCCATCACCTGGAATTATTCATCCAGACCTTCTCTTCATCAGCAATAGCAGTCCTTCTGGTACGTCACCTTCATAACGTTAGGGATTTTAAGTTGTAGTTTTCTGAAAAAAAAACTTGTGACGGCTTTGTCCACATGGATTGTTTCTCTTGCCGCTCAGATCTTATAAACTCCCGTGGCTAGAGGGCTGCAAATTGGTATGTTGATCATCCATCCTCCAATCATCAAACATACCGAATTGCAGCCCTCTAACCTCAGTAGTTTTTAATTTAAGGTTAGTTAGCCATAATCGTCCGTCTGGCAACTCTATAGGACAGTCCACCACTGGGCCGTGGCTGAAAGCTTCATGGGCTACGGCTCGCACAGCATTATACACTGTACACAAAACTTGATTGCGTCGAAGAAACTTCATCACATTTAAAAAAAAATACATAAATATTCTTTTTTAGTTACTTTTGTGCTCAGGCATTGAAGAATGGCTTTCTTGCCTCGTTTACAGTATCTGCTTGTGACAGTTATCCGTGAGGGTCCATTACCCGTTAGCTTGTGGGTTCCTGTTCATGGATATAGCATTTAAGCCTCCGAGAATGAATCCAAACAGTAGCAGACAAGATTGAGGGTCTTTTAGGAAAGACCTTAGAAATTATTTAGACGGTTTTATTCAAGATCCTTATTATTCACGATGCCATGGCTTGTATTCATTTACATCCTTGGATATAAGATAAGATCTCATTTTACGATTGAATATGAAAAGGAAAACAAACATTTCTCCTAGATGTAATGGTTTTTAGACATGATGATCATTTTAATACTACGATTTTTAGAAAGACTTTCACAGGCCGGTTCTAATTTCTATAGTCATTGTTTTTAGAATTTTAAACTAAATTCCTTATCAACCCTCTTCCACAGGGCTTTCAATATAACATCTGACTGGCACCATTTCCATAATGAAATCATCTACCTCCATCAGTACTTTATTGCCAACTGCTTTCCATCCAGATTGTTTCACAAAAATCTTTACAAATTTCTGAATAATGTTTTCCATCCAAAATGTGAATTACCCACAGTACCTAAATTATGACTATATGCAAGCATCCCGCTCATTCATGATAAAAATTTCTATAGAGAATTACGGCAGTTAATA
The DNA here is from genome assembly GCF_015104395.2 of Macrobrachium nipponense. Lineage (NCBI taxonomy): Eukaryota > Metazoa > Arthropoda > Malacostraca > Decapoda > Palaemonidae > Macrobrachium > Macrobrachium nipponense. Next base: position 78,330,834 of record NC_087214.1, on the reverse strand, counting down.
GATAGTTTTTTACCAGCAATTGACCTAAAGCTAAACCACATTGTAATCCAATGACTATAAGATCATTTTTCAAATACAAAGAAACTTTTCACCCTCTGATGACCTCGGGAGTCATTTACCTATTTAATTTGCCCCAGAGTAACCTGGGGAAATATGTCGGATCCACCCGCAGGTTGTTAAAAGTGAGATTGGATTCTCATCGAGGCGTCAGTTACAGAACTGGTGTTAAATTATCAAACCCAGAATTCTCCTGCATACGTGAACATGCAAAGAAATGTAAATTCGATGTCAATTACAAAGATTTTAAAATCATAGGCCGAACTCCGAACGACCAACAACTAGCATTTTAGAATCGCTTCTTTTTATTAACAGCTTGTCCCCCAACTAAATACTCAGACCACCTCAACACCTCTAGACCTCTCGTGAGTTTAAGTCGAAGCTGAACCTGGCCCGAAATCTCACTCGGTCTGTGCCCTCAGCAACATTTGGTAAACTCTCTTCCTTTTTACTGTACTTATGATTTTATGTTGTATGTATAAAACTTTTTATTCTTTTATTTTATCCCGAGTCTGTTTTTTATTTTATTATATAGCTTTGAAAATGGGACCAAACGTTTTGAAACGTCAGCAGCTACATAAAGTACTTTGAAAGGAATGAAGAATTGTCCTTCCCTTCACACCAAATTGCTGTTTACTGGATTGATAGAACCCACCCTCAACTTCGCTATATATATATATATATATATATATATATATATATATATATATATATATATATATATATATCATTTAAACAATGATACTCATTTGTCTAAATGAGTATCATTTGGTTTCTAAAAACTCCTTTAAGATATATATTATATATAGATATATATACATATATATATATATAGATAATATATATATATATATATATATATATATACATATATATATATATATATATATATATATATATATATAATATGTATATCTTAAAGGAGTTTTTTTTAGAACCAAATGATACTCATTTAGACAAAATGAAAGAAACTGCTAAACAAGCAACTGCCTACCTGATCTGTGGCTGAAACTGAAATGGAAGACTAGGCCAATAAACCCTCGTAGATACAAAAATATACTTTCTATTTCCCAGACTAGCTAACATTAACGTGGAACAAAATGAATACATTATAGTGGAATTAAATGAATAAAGTCTGACCCCCCAAAAACCGTAAACTGTCATTTTCCTCTCCTGAACCAGGTTTAAGTCTGATTAACTACACCATTTTTAATAGTCATTTAAGTCTTAGGGAACCAATTCTCTTATATGGTGCCATTGAGCCCATCTGAAATAAAGCGACCATATTTATTACACCACTCCACATGTGAAAGTTAATCAAAATGAATGTGTATGCACCACACTCCTCTTTCTCTTTTCACTTCAAAGGTGAACTTTTTCAAAGTCTTATCCTACATTACCTTATTCGATGGGTGTTCTCAAACCTCCTCCAGGTGTGTTCTGCACACTGACACAAGCAATCAAAGAGTGTCCTCTCTTCTTTTCATTACCTATCACTAAGCCCATACATCATACGCTACGAACACACACACACACATAGACACGCCTTGCGGAGCGCCTAGAAACGATGGGTGCCTGCATGTCCCAAGCATGTGTGGCGTCAATAACCTCGTCGTTGCAACGCCAGTAAGAACTAACAAATCAATCAATCAATCAATCCCAAGCATGTGATTTCTGAGGTGTCGCCGACCTCAGATCGCATTGGTCATCATTTCTGGCTGTTTTTCATTTCAGCACTCTGCAAGGAGCCTAGTGCCTGTCACTAAGCGCCCTATCTCTTACCGGAAAAAGCTGAGATTAACAATTCACTACCACACTTTTTTGAAGATATACATATATGTTTGCTATTAAGTTGGTAGCTAGGGCCTATTTTTTTATGATTTCATAAGCAAATATTTCATTACTAGCTTGCGTGTATGTGTGTGTATAAATGTACACAATATTACTGATATGTTCATTAACACTAAAAGCTCGGAAATTCAGATAAACTTTCTGAAGTGAAGTCCATGTGATGTGACAGGGGTCTGGAATAATTGGCCCCAAGCCTTGAGAACTGAATTCAGTACTCAGGTTCTACTTGTGAAGAAGAAATATCTGTTGAAGCACTGCAGAAAGTCTGAAATGTGGTGTCGTCTCTTGTCGAAGCCTTTCTCACTCTCTAAAAAGTGTTGCTTCATGAATCAACTGACGGCAAATCTCCATATCCAACTGGAGATAACTATGCATCTGATGCCTGGGCCAGTCCCTTACGACGCTCCTGATTGGCTGTTGATAAGGCAATCACAGGGCTGGAAACTTTCAGTCTCTCTCCAGAGTTCACATAGGCAGGATGCATGTTCCACCTCTCCTGAGGGATACTTCTGAAAGACGTATCCCTCAGGAGAGGTGGAACATGCATCCTGCCTTTGTGAATTCTCAAGAGAGAGATTGAGAGTTTCCAGCCCTGTGATTGGCTTATAAGAAGCCAATCAAGAGCGTCATAAGCGACTGGCCTGGGCATCACATGTAGGGTGATGTGAATCCACTATAGCCTCCACGATGTCATTTAAGTTCCTCAAGTAGATTTCAACGAGAGAAACACTCCCTTTCAAGTAGCCAATCGTTCGCCCGAAAAATCGACGGCTTAAAGGTCGTCTCTCTCCAGCGACTCCACCTTAAGGGTTGGTGACTGCTGCTTGGCTGCCGAGAGCAAACTTTCTCTTTTGTCGAAGTCTGATCTTAATGTGAATGTCCAAGCCACACATATTAAAGATCCGCCTACTCCGATCCGATCTTGCGACCAAATCTGCGATCAATGGCCACCTTGCACTTCAGTCAATATAGTCTTGCTGATGCACGAAAAACCTTCGTTGGAACAGCAATATCCCTCCTGAGGAATCGGTTACTTGATCGTTTGAAAGATACTTCGCAGAAACGATGTGCGTGTGATCGGTAGTATCCCCGCCCCGCCAGAAGCATTTTGCTTCAGACGACTTAAATTAAAGATTATGTAGTAGTGGTAGACTGCTGCGTGTTCCAATCTAGGTGGAAAGGTGCATCAAACTAGCACGCGATTTTGTTTATTAGCTGAAGCCACTGGGAAAGTTGAAAATGAAACGACAGAGTACCGAGTACTTTCGTGTATTTCTAACACATCTTAGGGTCACAAAAATGTGTTCAAAATACACGAAAGTACTTGGTACTCTGTCGTTTCATTTTGAACTTTCCCGGCGCCTTCAGCTAATTATATATATAAAAAAATAAAATTTCAGGCTGGGCAATATGGCGAACAGTAATCTGAGATTCACAGGGATATTTCACTTGCATTTGTTTTGGATTCCCTTGATGCTGGGGTATGGGATAACACTGGTGGCAGAAGGAACTGAAACCTGGATAGCTCCTGAATATTGCATGAAGGACCTTCCTGCAAATGTGGCCAACGTCTCAGTCCCCAGCAAATTGATGTGTTCTCTCCACGCAAGCAAATCAAGGTCGACGATGTTTGTTTACCAAAGTGAGTACGACTAGCATTCCATTCTACTTTATTATTATTATTATTATTATTATTATTATTATTATTATTATTATTATTATTATTATTATTATTATTATTATTATTATTATTATTATTATAGTATTATTATTATTATTCTTTAAGGTACACAATGATATACTAATGGTAGCGGTAGTAAATAAAAATAAAAAATATGTAAATGCTGTCGAACCCTACCCTGGGTTCATCTTCAGTCATTCAGAACATTACTTGTGCCCTCGTAATTGAGATTTCTACAAATTATTTTTATTATTATTTAAAATCCTCATAGGAGCACAAGTCTTGAAATGGAGAAGCAAATCCACAGTTATGTAAATGTACATATATTTCAATTTAAAACAGCAAATACAAAGATAGGTTTCGGGAATCTGTTTGGTTCCCCCTTGATAAGGGGAACCGAACAGATTCCCGAAAGCTATCTTTGCTGTTTTTAAATTGAAATATATGTACATTTACATAACTGTGGATCTGCTTCTCCATTATTATTATTATTATTATTATTATTATTATTATTATTATTATTATTATTATTATTATTATTATTATTAAAAATGATTGCAGCCTCAGCTGCATTAATTTTATAAAGGTTCTTCTCTATTTTCTTAATTATTGTTTTCTCATTGTTGCTTAAACTGGTGAGCAACTCACCGAAGGTTAACATATCTCAATTAAGTAAGAGTCAAAGCCGACTGGATTTTTTATTGATAAAAAATTCTAGTGGGGTAGTCAAATTTTCGGGTATATCATGTAGAGTTTATTGCAGGTAGAATTGATATTAAATTCTATTCTTTTTTATTCTTTTTGTGGGCCACGACGTTTCGTCTGAAAAACCTCAGACATCCTCTTAGGTGGAGGTGGGTGAAGGACTGAAGTGAGAGGGTGAGTCCATTTGCTTTTATTGTGGCGGTGCAGCGGGGGGCTTTGTGCCGCTGCCTTTTCATTGGCTAGTGAATGGGGAGTTGCTTTATGATTGGCTGCCTGGCTTTGGGCTGAAGCCAGCTCCCAAGCGCATGTTCAACAGGCGCGCCGATCTTCTCAGCTGCATACCATCACGCCGGGCTTCATTTTGATTGGTTAAAGGCCACGTGACATCACTGCTGGTATTATTCATGGTCTTAATGTCGTCTTCGGTGTTATTTTCCTCTTGAATTGGGGTGTATTCGTGCGGCGATATGGTGAAATTTGCCATTACTGGTGTGTTCTGTCGCATGCAGGTCGGGAGCAAAAAGGCCTCCTGCGTCGTATTCATGGAGGGCTTTTCCTCCTGAATGAGTAACGCTTCCAAAAGGCGCAGATGGCGAGGGTCGGGTGCCCTCCCTATTATCCTAGTGTTGTGGATTATACAGTCGCGGGAGTTGTGTCTCGGTGGGCGGTGAGGGCATGATTCTTGATAGCCTCTTCTTGGGCGTGACAGGAGATTCTCTCCGCAAGACGCATAGTAGTCATTCCAATGTACTTCCTTAGGTGGGGCACATGTATTGATATACTACGTTCGTCTGCTTGAGGGGGTGTCCTGATGGCGGTGAGGAGTTATTTTTCATGATTAGGTCTCTTGTTTTCCTGTTTTTGTAGTATATTATAAGGTCCACCATCTTGCCTTCTTCAATGGGGAGGATGTTCTCCTTGATGATCTTCTTCATCGACTTCTCCTCGTGGTACTGGGAGTGCATGAAGGCCTTATAATATATCTTGATGAAGAAGATCATCAAGGAGAACATCCTCCCCATTGAAGAAGG
>NC_087214.1:78310509-78320509 GCF_015104395.2 Macrobrachium nipponense | reverse complement strand
GATAACCTGTTAGTGACTTCCACATATTGGTAGGCAGGTGATAGGCCTGTAGTTACTGGCTATATTTCCCTTACTCTTGTCTTTTTGTACTAAGGATGTCCTTCCTGTCGTCATCCATTTGGGTGCATGGTGATTTGAGATACAATGCTGGAGTTGTTCTGCTATGCGTAGGTGTAGGGACTTGAAGTTTTTGAGCCAGTATCCATGGACTTCATCAGGACCTTGGGCTTGCCCGTTTGGCATTTTCTTTAGTTGGTGTCTGACTATGTCTGTCGCGATCTCTGTGAATCTTTGTTTTATTCTCCCTGTTTCTTCTTCCTTGACTTCCTGGAGCCATGTTGCATGTTTGTTGTGTGATACCGGATCAGGAATTTCTTGGTGGTTGTCTTCCCCTCTTAGTTGGCTGTATAGTCTTTTCTGGTTAGTTCCGAATAGTTTGTTCTGTTGGTATGCCTTATTCCTGTTCATGTACCGTTGGATCTTATGTGCTTTGGCCTTAAGCCTCTGTTTGCATCTTCTTATTGTGTTGTTTAGTCCCCTCTCTTGTCTTTGTATTTCTCGTTCAGTTCCTCCCTTGTTTTCTTGCTTCTTAGCCTTTTTTCTGCCATCTCTTTCTGTTTACTCAAGTCAGATCTCATCACCATGATTTGCTTTTCTAGGCACCTTTTCCAAGGAGGTTGCTGTTTTGGTTTCTGTTGGGTTGGTTGTGCTGGTGGTGTTGGTGTTCATATCCCCATCAGTTCTGCTACTAATCTTGCTCCTGCATATGCCAAGTTATTTGTTTCTGTGATACTGGTGGTGTGTATTATGCCCATTATTTCATTGACCTCACTTGTTTTCTGCCTTAATTTCTTGGCGTTGTAGGCTTTCGTGGAGGGGATCTTTGTTCTCTCTGTATCTGGCTCCATCCATTGTCTAATCTTTTCTACCCATTCCGTCCTCTCTGTTACTTCGTCGGTGTTTCTTCGTGTGTCGTTGTTTGATACCTCATCATCCCTGTCATCTTCTGTGGCATCGTCTCTCAGTTCGTCTTCGTGTAATTCGTTGTCGTGTGACATTTCCCTTTCAAGTTCTTCTCTTTCTGTTGGGGAGAGCCAGTTTTTTTCTTTATGTTCCTTACTTGGTCTGCCAGCCTCTCCTCTGTTTGGGGGGGTGTTATTTTACCTCTCATTCCAAGATGTTGACCAACCTTCTTCTATATCCTCTCTCCGTCGGGTTGCTTCTGATGTAGCATCTCCATATTTTCCTTATTTTCTATTCTTATCCATTTCTTCCTTTGGTTTGCTTCTGTAGCTCCAATCTCAGGCTGTTGGTTACTGTCGTTGTGGTAGTCAGTTGCTGGATGACGACCTCCAAGTACCTGACTGCCTTACCCTTCATTTGGGGTTCAATTACCCGGCTACCTGGCTGTCGGACGAAGCTCCTCTGGTGCCAGAGGTTCCATTTACGTCGTTTGTCGTTTATTCCTTCATTTCTTTCCATCATTGCTGATTTTGCTATTCAACCCATAGCTGGACTCTACCCTGTCAGGGATAGGTACTCATTTACAGCTGAGTAGACTGAGGAAATTATGGTAAAGATCCTTTCCCTAGGAATCAACGCCGAGGAGAGCGGTCACCCATCCAACGACTGACCAGCCCCAATGTTGCTTAACCCGTTGATTGACGACCTAACCCACTCTGCCACAGCGCCACATTATTATTATCATTATTATTATTATTATTATTATTATTATTATTATTATTATTATTATTATTATTATTATTATTATTATTATTATTATTAATTTAAAAAATAAATCCTTGTACATTAATGTTCAATTTCATAGTTTTTTTTTATTTACGTAACTTGTGTTTAACTTAACTTATGTGTGTTTTAAATATGGTCTCCCTCTAAATTGACTTATAGATAATTATTGTTTTAATTTTGTAATCTTTTAAAAAGTTTTTTAAAAATGATCTTATTTACATCTATTTTAGAATTCCTTGACCATGCCGATAATGTACTGCGAAACGTCGGAATAAATGCCGTAATGTCAAATTCCTGTGTGTTCCTGCCTGCCTTCATCTACTTAGTGTGACTGCCGAGTGACCTCCTGCTGATTTTGACTATATATATGTATATATATTATATATATATATATATATATATATATATATATAATATATATATATATATATATATATATACATATATATATATATATATATATATATATATATATATATATATATATATATATGTATATAATATATATATATATATATATATATATATATATATATCTAATAAAAGGAGCCCATAAAAACACCAAAATGTAGAGAGAAAAGTACTATATTTCAGAGACTGCTGTCTCTCTCTTCAGGTATATGAATGAGAAAAGTTTACAGAAAAGGTGGTATTTATACCAAGAGATCCGTCCACAAGTAAGCCAATTTAGGTCACCCCCGCTGATAATCTTTCTTTAATCTTCTTAAGCGTTGATTGAATGAAAACTTCGTCGATGGCATCTGAGATCCACGCGCCTTTTGAGATATTTCATTACCTTCTCCTCTTTTATTAAGGCCGATTCCATCATTTGACTCTTGTACCGGCAGTTGCTGCTATAAATTACACGGTGACAAATTCCAGTTTATTCTATGGTTATGTTCATTTATATGGTTGAAAATAGCCGAGTTATGTTGTCCATACCTAACTGACCGTTTGTGTTGTATTAATCTCTGGGGAAGTGATTTACCTGTAAATCCGATGTACGATTGGTCACAGTCCTGGCATGGGATCTCATAGACCCCAGAGTCTTTGGGAGATGTCTTTTGTTGGACGTTAATCAGGGATTTGGCTAAGGTGTTTGGGTAGGTAAATGCAAAAGGGTTGGATTTCCCAAGGGTGTCGGTTACTCTCTTAATCGTCTCCAGGTGAGGAACTTTTATTTTATTGTTGGGTGTGTCTCTGGTCTTGTCTTTAGGAGGTCGGTAGAAAATTACGTTTGCTTTTTGAATTGCTTTCTCAATTATATGGTCAGGATACTTTAAAGACGAAAGTTGCTTGCGAATTAGTTCAAATTCTTTTTCCAGGAAATCTGGGGAACAAATAGGTTGCTAGCTACACCTATCTTGATAGGTGTAGCTAGCAACCTATTTGTTCCCCAGATTTCCTGGAAAAAGAATTTGAACTAATTCGCAAGCAACTTTCGTCTTTAAAGTATCCTGACCATATAATTGAGAAAGCAATTCAAAAAGCAAACGTAATTTTCTACCGACCTCCTAAAGACAAGACCAGAGACACACCCAACAATAAAATAAAAGTTCCTCACCTGGAGACGATTAAGAGAGTAACCGACACCCTTGGGAAATCCAACCCTTTTGCATTTACCTACCCAAACACCTTAGCCAAATCCCTGATTAACGTCCAACAAAAGACATTTCCCAAAGACTCTGGGGTCTATGAGATCCCATGCCAGGATTGTGACCAATCTTACATCGGATTACAGGTAAATCACTTCCCCAGAGATTAATACACACAAACGGTCAGTTAGTTATGGACAACAGAACTCAGCTATTTTCAACCATATAAATGAACATAACCATAGAATAAACTGGAAGGTTTGTCACGTGTAATTTATAGCAGCAACTGCCGGTACAAGAGTCAAATGATGGAATCGGCCTTAATAAAAGAGAAGCAGGTAATGAACATCTCAAAAGGCGCGTGGATCTCAGATGTCATCGACGAAGTTTTCATTCAACCAACGCTTAAGAAGATTAAAGGAAGATTATCAGCGGGGTGACCTAAATTGGCTTACTTGTGGACGGATCTCTTGGTAGAAATACCACCTTTTCTGTAAACTTTTCTCATTCATATACCTGAAGAGAGAGACAGCAGTCTCTGAAATATAGTACTTTTCTCTCTACATTTTGGTGTTTTTATGGGCTCCTTTTATTAGATGGAATTCTGTTGTTACAGAACATTTTTACCAGTCATATATATATATATATATATATATATATATATATATATATATATATATATATATATATATATATATATATATATATATAGTAGAAATATATTTCTTTTTACCGACAGGAACCATGTAAAAGAAAATGCAGTCGACGGAAACATAACAACCTTATACCACTCTGAGGGTCAAGTAAACCCTTTCTGGACAGTCGATTTGGGAGAAGTCCGGAACGTATCTCTGGTCAGGATCCTTCCTAATGGCAACCAGTTCAACAACATTGAGGTAGAGATAAATCTCTTTCTTTCTACCAAATCACAGCACGGGTTCGATTCATGGTTAGGATGGATTTCCCTCTGCCGAGAGATAATGAATTATTTATGCTTAAAAGCTCTTTGTGACTGAATATGAGAAAGTTGGAAAAATATATACACATTTACGGATGCAATGCATGCACACACACACACACACACACACACACACACACACACATATATATATATATATATATATATATATATATATATATATATATATATATATATATATAATGATGTTTATATAAATATGCTTGCTTTTAAATCAAGAAAAGGTGATTATTATACGAACAAATTTACAGCCGCGAAGGGAAATTCAGTGAAACAATGAGACAGACTACTTAGCATTTCATTGTTTCAATTTACATGTCATCCCCTTCCAAACCCCACCCACTATGCTGCCAGTGATGTCTTAAACACCCCCCCCCCCCCCCACCCCTCCCCCCGCGCCCTCTTCCACACTATTCTTTTCCAGATAGTAAGTCATGTGACTGAAATGAGTTATGATAGTTAAGATTTCTTGAAACTGCAGTTGTAAAAAGGTAGATTATAGATCATGTTAACCCTTAAACACGAAACATGGGGTTCTGTGCACCCAAAAAAAAAAAAAAAAAAAAAAAATGGCAACTCTGCCATAGCAGCTGCCAGAACTTCACCGGTCAACTGTCGGTTTAATCTAGAGGTTGCCCTAGGAGGGTGGGTATGTGAGTGTCCTGTGCTCCTATTGTTGTTGTTGTTATTTTTGTTTTTGGTGCAGCACACCCCATGTAAGTGTTTTAGTATAATTCTATTTACGGTGCATACCACCCGAGTATGTGTTTTGGAGAGATGATGGGGTGGAGAGATAATGGGGTGCATGGTACCCCATGTATGTGTTTCTAGGTCACATACACACACACACACACACACACATATTATATTATATTATATATATTATATTATATATATTATCATATCATACTATATATACATATATATATATATATATATATATATATATATATATATATGTATATATATAGTATTATAATATATATATATATATATATATATATATATATATATATATATATATTATATTATATTTATAATCACTTTAGCACGTGATTCATTTATCACACATATCCACAGGTGAAAAATAAGAGACAGGGTGTAGGTCCTGACCGGTTTCGGCTTTATTTTCAAGCCGAAACCGGTCAGGACCTACACCCTGTCTCTTATTTTTCACCTGTGGATATGTGTGATATATATATATATTATATATATATATATATATATAATATATATATGTATATATATATAAATAATCTATATATATATATATATATATATATATATATATATAATATATATATCATAAATCTGTAATACACACTCTAAGCATCAATTAGGATGTATTCAGAGGAGTAATAACTGATAACATAACATAAAGTTAAAATAGTGTAATTTTTCTGTTAAATTTTGACCATTTTTTGTCAATCTGTGATACAGTGAGATGTGGTGCCAGAGAGCTGAGGGCTGGTGAAGGGAAGGCGAGAGGACCCACCTCGCCATGGCAGGAAGCCTGTTTGTTTATTATGGAAATTACATTTATGGCAAATTTTTATTTTGGATTTGTCGGTTAAAAATGAATTTTCAATATTTTTGTTTTATTAATGTTTAGTTCTAGAAAAATTCAGTTATTCAAGGATGTTTAATCATTAAAAGAATGAGTAAGGATTGAACTTTTTGTTGATTTTTCAGAAATAAGAAATTTTAAACGCAAGATGGTTTTTTCGTGATAAAAAAATGGGGTATGCTACACCCCAGGTTGGTGTTTATGTGACAAGATTTCCATGTTTGTGTTTATTAATGATACATTAACTCAGGTGCAAATACTTGAAGTATAAGTGTGAAATTTTTTAAGAACTATGCTAGAACGATTACACTTGATACATAAAATCTATGACACTTTGTAGAGGTGTTTGCATCTGATATTACGATGCAAACTACAGTAATTCCTTAGATAGTTTTCCGAGAAGAAGAATATGGAGATGATAACAATGATGTTTAATGGAAAATCCTTTCGCAGTGAAGACTGATCTAATCGTTCCTTCCAGATACGCCTTGGCAGGGACAATCTGACAACGGGGGACTTCTCGTCCTACGCCTTGCTGGCCAGATACACCGGTCCTTACACATTGTCTAATGAGTACCTGGCCTGCCACTCACGAGGGGTCCTTGGAAGATATCTCAGCATCCAGAAGGTTCCACCAGGCACTACTTACTTGGGGTTGCTGGAGGTGGAGGTGTACGCCATGAAGAGGCCTTGAAATATCAATATTATTGTCAAAATTATCTTCTTTTTCTTCTCTCTGAAAATGTTACAAGATAAAAGGACACAATCATGGCGATTTCCAGAATAAAAAAAAAATAAAGTTAAATTTTTTTTCAATGTCCTTTATGAGAAATAGAAAAATTGTATAAACTGAGTAGGAAAGCCATAGGATTTTGTTCTTCTGCCCAAAATGCCGAATGATGTCTAATTTTGCTTCAGTAGGAAAGTTTACACAACTTCAATTTTAATATTCTATGAAATATAGAGTTAGTGATATTCTATTCCCCTGGCAATCACTTTTGCTTTACGAGTAAGGAAGTTGTACGAAGAGATCTGGAAAGTGGTAATCAGCCGATTCAAGTTTTCTGTAAAAGATAATTATTGAGATGGCTTTGTCTCTCTGTCCACACGTTTTCTGTCCGCCCTCAGATCTTAAAAACTACTGAAACTAGATGAGTGCAAATTGGAATGTTGCTTGTTTTGAGGTTTTCCTGATGTTACACCTTTCAAACCTTTTACTGCCAATTTTGTGTTTCAGTGCTGAATGACCTCAAAGGTCCCATTGCTTGGAATTTGGCCTACATTCTATATTCAGTGCATCCAATTCTATTCAATCTATTTTCAGGCGAAATATTTGCTTGTGATATGTCCCTCTCCATCACAACGTTCTTAATTAGGCTGAGGAAGGACTTTGTTTGTTTGTTTGTTTGTATGGTGTTTTTCCGTTGCACGGAACCAGCGGTTATTCAGCAACCGGACCAACGGCTTTATGTGACTTCCGGACCACGTTGAGAGTGAACTTCTATCACCAGAAATACACATCTCTCACTCCTCAATGGAATGGCCGAGAATCGAACTCGCGATCACCGAGGTGGGACGCCAACCCATACCAACCACGCCACTGAGGCGCTAGGAAATCTTTGGCAAATAAGAAAAGCGAAGTTGTTATTCGATCTCAGTCTCAAATGTCTCCCAAATCTTCGGTTTTCCCAGCGAGAGATTTGCAACCTGAAATCATTGACGTTTACTTCTCACGAACACCATATTCTTTGGAAGCCTGAATTTCAGGTCAATGTGGGGTTGTTCCATATGAATAGGTTTATATACTGAATAATGATAATTATTATTATTCAATCACATTACAAGCAAAAAAAAAAGTATTCACATCTCATAGGACACGCAAATGGATACAGAGGGGGTTATAAAACACATCATTAGAAGGCCCTTCTCAAGAAAAGGAAACCATTGTGGTTTTATGTGAGGATTCTCTATTAAAATTCCTATTAATGTGTTGTGTGTCTAGACGAAAATGCAATAAATGTGTTGAACTTTACTGGATTTGTATAATTTCATAATACACACACACACACACACACACACACACACACACACACACACACACACACATATATATATATATATATATATATATATATATATATATATATACATATATATATATATATATATATATATATATATATATATATATATATATATATATATATATATAATTGCGTGTGTGTTATGAACACCTTTTCCTTGATAATGCTCAATAAGCTACTTAGTTTTTATTCGGGTGCTCTTAATTTCGTTGATTAATTGGCCAAGTTACTTTTTGTATTGGCAATAAAAAAATTTGAAATTGGGTCATCAAGACCGAGTGAAATTGCAAGTAAGTTAGTTTCTTGTGAACTGTCTATAAGGTTTTTTCTTATTTTTATTGCTTTAAGCTAAATCCTAATAGATTTGATAACTCTTCAAAAGTCATTACTCGGAGAAACTTTTATTTAGAAAATAGCTATAGGTAATAAGAGATTTTGTTTGCAATTAGAGGACATTAAGGTAGCAGAGTATTAGCTCAAAATGAAGACAAATAGTATGTCTAGTAAATCCAAGAATGACACCATTAATAAGGAACCTGAACAGTTAGAAAATAACTTGAACCTTTGAGAGCAAATGGCGAGTTGATAAGGTGGCTCATCATATAAGCATTCAAATGCCAATTGACTCAAGCGTCACCTGTCAAGAGATGGACGATGGGAACATTTTTTGTTTTCTTTTTCCGGATTTTTCTTCTATTTTTGTCAATTTTTTTGATCGAGCTGCTCCGGCATTTGTCCTTTAAATGTTGGATACCCGTTTTCGGTCATTCATCTCTACTCAGTAAAGTCACGATATTTTGTTTACTTTTGGCTGGATGTAACTTGTCTTGTACAAAAGTTATTTCTTGATTCTTCTAATTATTATTGCTGAGAATATTAATTATATCATTAGAGACGGCATTGTGAATATGGAGAGACCAACAACCCACTAAGGAACAACTGTAAAGCGGCTTATAGAGGAAGTCAGGCCAATAACAAAAAACTTTAAACTGAAGCTAACAGAGATCGTCCAGTGGAAATTTTATTATGAAACAGTCTCCACCTGCTCGTAATTCTCTTTTCATGGCATATTGTGTCAATATTTCTAGTGCAAAATAAGATAAACTAGAAAAATATTCTGATTATGATGCAAGAGCTGGATACTTAACTAGACGTTTCTTATAATTCTGCCCAAACTCCTAAAAAAAGGAGAAGAAGAAGAAACGACTTGAGTTGAGGTGTCTTTTACTCGTGAGTAAAGTTTTATAACTTCAGATTCTAAGGCGCCATTGATTTTCAACCTAGAGGCATAATTTTATTGTTATTTGTTTTCGAAAGGGTCTAGATTCCTTTTTGGCTTAGTTAAAGTCATGCTTGCATATCATTGCAGCCATTTAGCAGGACAAGAAGAATGTGAAAATATTTCCGAGATGATATTTTCTGGACAAGGTATAAAATGCTAAAAGGAGCTAGATTACGCTAAACAAAATTCGGAATTTGAGGAAAAATACTGCGCCCAAACTTGCCGTCCCAAAAGAAATAAATATCCTCGTATCCCATTCAGTGACACTGACGTTTTCTTTGACTCGTCATATAAGAAAACGATGGAGGCTTGAAAAGCATAAACAACTGCCGTTCTGCTGTGCGGAATTAATATGCGGATCCAACAACAACAACAATTTTTTTCTTATGATTATTTTTATTCATTTTCGGAATGGTAATAAATCATTACGGTAGATCTAGGGTACTACTAATCCGCGGCGGCGTAGACTATGGCAGTTGCGGTAATACTTTGCAGTTTTACCTCTTGAACAAGAATAATTTTAAGTAATATTTATTCGGGCGACTGTAATTAATCCCCAGGGGCCAGTACTAAACACGGCGAAATACATTGGACGCCCCAATCCTTAGTGGATGTCGTATCCGCGGTTACGTTCCTTGCAGTGGTAATTCTACAGAATAGTTCCCGCACGGACTGCAAGAAACGTAACCGCGGATACGACACCCACTAGGGATTGGGGCGTCCAATGTATTTCGCCGTGTTTAG
>NC_087214.1:78290509-78305509 GCF_015104395.2 Macrobrachium nipponense | reverse complement strand
AACGCAGAATATAACAAGTGATTCCGTATTCATATGGTAGTTATACAGTTAACTAAACAAGACAATAATTAAATGGTTCAGCAATATGTACAAATTTAACAATATACGTCACAATATATATATTATGTATGTGTATGTGAGAATTTGACTATGATCTTACTAAAGAAATGTTTGAAAAAAAATATGAAAATAAGCATCAATAAGTAATTAACATTTATATATATATATATATATATATATATATATATATATATATATATATATATATATTATGAATGCTTAGTATGTAAAAGAAGGCAAAAATATAAGACGTGCTTTGCTGAGGGTATGAGGATGTAAGCGTGAAAGTTATGCAGGGAAGGTGGATAGGAATATTTTGAATAAAGAAGTAAGACACGTTTGTTCAAGATATTTCCAGGTCTAGTTGACAGAGAATATGTAAGTCTGCCTCTGAGTTCGTGTATTTGTGTACGCCAGAATATATATAACAATAAAATCCGAATGGATCTTGCTTATTTGTCCGTCATGGATACAATTTAATTTTTGTGTCACACTCGCCTCTACACTAAATCAGCACCCTGACATATACTTTGCTTCCATCACAAAATATCTCAACAGCCTTTAACAAATAATTTTCAATGCCAAAATTTCTTAGGCTCCCAAAAACTGTATTTCTATTGCTCTCATGTTTCTTCTGGGTCAATACAGGTTTTCATTATTTTCAAACAATTATTTCAATACGAGCACCCACGTCGTGGTCTTCCTACACTGCCCTTCACCTATTACTCGTACTATCATGTCTTACTTCTTCATTCCAAATATTCCTATCCACCTTCCCTGATATAACAAGCAACGTGATACCCAATATTGCAAAATATTACAAAACGGCGACCTTTTGCTAGAATCGTGTGAAAATTAATTTTCATTTTCCAGTCGTAGCGATCGTTAAACTGGTATCACGAAGAGAAACGAATCTGAATTCCTTTTAATCTTTGTGAGCAAGCGCAAAAGAAGGTTTCCCAAATCTCCACGACAGGTAAAGGAAAAATTTTATTTTCTCGTTATTTGTGTATTTCTAGGTATTCTAGTTAGGGGTGAATAAACTCTGACTGCCATTAAGAATAGTGATAGAAAGATATTAGAACCACGTGCATGCCGATAGCTTAGAGAGAGAGAGAAATTTAACCGTTATTGCATGAAGTATATCAGGCATTTAGGGAATGCAATAAATACAATATGAAATCATGTGCCATATTTCGGGAATTGCAAGTGTAAATCGTCGAATCTCGTGTCGTAAAGAGATTTCGTAGATAGGCTTTTAACAAGAATTGGCGCGCTGTTCATTGTTGCCTGAGTGCATTATCTCTCTCTCTCTCTCTCTCTCTCTCTCTCTCGCTCGCTCGCTCGCAGGTCTAGATAGGATAAGGAAAATTAAAAATCTTTGTACATGAGGAGTGTCCCTGGAGAAATCCCTGGCCACGTGTCTAAATGAGTCCTATCGCATTGCCCCATTTATGAAAAAAGAAAGAAAAGAGTAAATAAGTTAAACGAAAAATAAAAACAAAACGTTAGCATAAATTCATTTAACGTGAGAATAAGCAACAAAGGAAATGAACACTCAGCTTTCATTCTGTGTAGAGATAAATAATAATGGCTGGTACCTATTGCTTTCCACAAAGGGCAGCTACTTGAGCACGTGTTGATTTTCAGCCTCTCCCTAAATTCCCCTAACGCGGCCTTGGGGTAATGCCAGGTGCAAATCCAAACTCCTCTCAGTTCCCTCCCCTTCCGTCTTGCCGGCCCGTGTGAAGGCCAAATTCTCCAGGGATTCAAATTGGCGAGTTAGAATTTGGTAGGTCTTAGCTTCGCTAGGGAAAATAAAGTTGCAAAAAAGGGTATGATAAAGGGAGTTCTGTGGAATCGGTAACAATGTTGCGGTGAGAGAACTTTTATTCTGGTTCTTCCTCTTCCAAAGCTAAAATACCAATTCTGAGCATTGCTGCGTTGAAAGGGTAAGACAGACCAAAGATTTGCGTTGGTAAAAAAGAATTTTTTTTTATCCCCCTACGTTTTCGTCCTCGAGACGATACAAAAAATACCATGTATCAATTGTTATTTTATCAACTGCATTTACCACGGCTTTTCACGTTGAGTTTTCTGTGAATACATTGCAAAATTCATTTTTTTATGTTATTTACAACCCAGTTGAACTGGCATTTAGAAATCTCATTACAACCCAGTCCTCACGGTGAGGTTTCCATGTTTATGAAATTCATTGCTAAATCCACTATCGGCGTTGAGTCTTCTGCCACACTATGCCGATCAACTGTAAATTACAGAGATTTTTATGGCGATTTTCGTTGGCATGAGTTTTCCACCGCACTATGCACTAGTATTAACTGTTATTTACAGGGATTTTATGGCCATCTTGTTAAGTAGCAGCATTGCGTTTTCCGTCCATACATAGTATTAATCTACATGACCGTTACAGCTTAGTTGCGCTGTTATTTACCAAGATCTTACTTGATTTATGACCGCATTTTGCGTTTCCATGTCACCTGCGTGAGTTCAAAGTATATATGGTCTGCTCAACTTGGCAGTGGGGGCGGAGCTAGTACAGTGACGTCACAAGAGTAACACTTCCCGTGCTTCTCCATTGAATTACTTAAAGAAGCTTTAGTTTTTATACATTTAATCCATATCACATGGTGTTTTTCATAAAATCTTGATAAAATCTGTAGAGAGGTCACATGCTTGATGTTTTTTAATACCCATTCAAAGTATATAGGGTCTGCTCAACTCGGCAGTGGGGGCGGAGCTAATTCTGTGACGTTACAAGAGTAACACTTCCGGTGCTTCTCCATTGAATTACTTAAAGAACACTTAGTTTTTATACATTTAATCCATATCGCATGGTGTTTTTCATAAAATCATGATAAAATCTGTAGAGAGGTCACATGTTTGATTTTTTTTAATACCCATTCTCTCATTTAGTCACCAAGCCTTGTTTTGTTTGTTCAACATAGATATACCAGTTTGAACACACATAGCTACTCCAGCTTTCTTCGTATGTTTATTTTTTACTTATTTATTTACTTACCTATATACTGGTTTGCTGTATTCTCTTCAAGTCCATTTTTATAACATGACAACTCTCTCTCTCTCTCTCTCTCTCTCTCTCTCTCTCTCTCTCTCTCTCCTCTCTCTCTCTCTTTCCTAGTATATTATCAAGATTTTGAATACTTCTTAAGAGGTGTATTTAGTTCTGTCGCTGTATTCATACCTCACTTTGAAAAGCAACTTTTTTTATGAATACCTATTGTTATGCAATGAATACAAAGAAAATATGGATACAGGCAGTGTAAAGAATGGCAGTTGCATTTGCACGACTTGACCACAAAAAAGAAAACAATATCAAAAGCATAAGAATTACATCATATACGATATAAGGTATCAAAGGAATAAATCACGAAGAAAATGATACAAGGAACACATTTCCAGCAAATTCCTCTTTAGCACTTCATATCACATAAATATACTTCCGAACACATAAGTTTACATATAACACAAACTGTATAGATAAAAGTATTAATTATGCATGCCTCAAACGATTATAATGTTTTCGGAAAATGTATTTGTCAGTCTGGCTGGATGTATCTGATGACGTTTCACAAGGGGCGGGGCTAGATTTCAGATCTCCCACGAACTCTTAATTTTTTATAATTTTTGCGTGCATAGATAATTTTTTCTGTGCGCGATTATGGTTTGAAAATCATTGTAATTGTAATGTCATATACCAATTGAAAGGGCATTCTTTGTACTTTTACATGGTATATGGCAAAATGTAAGAAGATGAAAAATTATGTAAGAAAAATGTGGTAAATATTTACATAAAATTTAAACATTTTGGTCCGTCTTTGACCTAGAATTCCTCGAAATTTTATGAGAACACCTATCAATTTTATTTATGCATTATATAGTAAATTTTATCAGTTTTCTAATCCATTTTTCAGTTTCTTTCTATCATCACCCCTTAGTCAGATGCGCTACGAAACGTGAATGTATGTAAGTTGACGGATGAAGTAATTGCACATTTTTTTGTGCATAGATAATTTTTTCTGTGCGCGCTTGTGGGTTTGAAAGTAATCGTAATTGTAATGTGCCATATATCATTTGAAAGAGCATTTTTTGTACTTTATCTTAGTATATGGCAACATGCAATAAGAGGAAAATTTATATAAAACATGCCATCGCAAAAATAGTTATATGAAAATGTTATCGTAAATATAGTTTCATAAAGATATGGTCCTTTAGTAACTGATGACGTTTCACAAGGGGCGGAAATAGGTTTTAGTACCGCCTCGTGAGCAGACCCTATATACCTTGACTCTGTACTAGACTATCAGTTCCCATGCCCATTGCCTGAAACATTTACAATTTGTTTTACTATTACCTCCACGTTGCCTGCGTGAGTTTTCCGCACTGGAGTGGATTTCATTCAGTGTATTGAGACTACCATTCCTATGCTAATTGAGTGAGGCATTTACAATTTTGTTTTACTATCATTTCCTATGTCACCTGTGTGAGAATTCCGCACTATGTGGAGGACACTTTCATTTCGTCTGCTTTTGCAGATATTTCCCTGGTATAGTGGTGAGTATTCCTCATACCCTTGGCGACATTTGCACTTTTTGTGACTGCCTTCCATCCTATTATTCTCAGGCTAGACTAATAGCGTTTCACCGCTGAGAAGATGATCAGTAACATAGCACTGGAGGAGGTCAGGGCCTTCACTGAAGCTGGAAGAGCCATGGGCTGGAGGGATCAAAACTGATATAATGGCGTCCACAATGATAAAATGAGAAGCACAGAAAAGAGACATAAGCCAGCTAGCCGAAAGGGAGAAGGAGAGAGAAGCACAAGAGAAAAGAGAAGCAACTGAGAGAGAAGCAGCTGAAAGAGCATTTCAAGAGGCTGAAAGGGAGAAGAAAGGGAAGGCCAAGAGAGAGAAAAGAAGCTGCAGAGAGAGCACATCAACTGGTTATGGCCACACCCCCTACCTCCCCTCCTTCACCCTCTCACCTCCATAGTATGGGCACCCTTATTAGGACTTGGGACGATAGTGAACCCGACACCTGTCTTGATCATGTCAAGCAGGTGTTCGAGAACTTCAATTCAACCCCTCAGGAAGTGGCCCTTCTCCTTGGCAAGCATCTCGCTGGCAAAGGATGGACTGCATTCGAGGCCCTTCCCCTAAATGAGCTACAAGATCTTATCCTCATCAGAGAGGTAATCCTTGGGGCTTACAAGCTCACCCCAGACCGGTGGAGGCAGAAGTGGGGGAGCATGCCCAAGGAGGCTAACCAAAACTGGACAGAGTGGGTAGCCAAGAAGACACCGGCAATCCATAGGTGGACGAAGGCCTCTAATGCAACATCGTGAGAGAGGTCTTAGAACTTTTTCAATAAAGAAGGGATTTCCTGCCTATGCTCCCCTGATCTTGCCAATCTACTGGGGTGGACAAGGCTCCTAAAACTATTGTGGAATGCTGTAGATGGGCGCGGACACCTACGACACTCACCATCCGCTGCAGAGTTTGTTGAAGAAAAAAATTTGCCCTGCTCTTCCTCTCACTCCTGCTGTCATCTCTCAGCCTACCCAGCGCCCCAATAATCCTCTACAGAAACCTGTGTGTGGGCGTTGCAATAAACAAGGGCACACCACGGAGCAGTGCCTCTCAAAGGTGGATCCTCCTCAGCAAGCTGCTGTTACTCCTCAGAATGGAACTCCCCATTATAATAATAATAATAAGATTAACGGCCATTGGAACAGAAACAACAGGCCCAGGCCTGATTTTGGCAAGAGTTTCTGTGACTTATGCAAAGCGTATGGGCACACTGCTGCTTGGGTGGGATGCCCCAAGCAAGCTCCTTTTTCTGCCATTGCTTTGGCAGTGACGGATCCTTCAGCTCTAGGCCCTCCTGCTCAGGGCCCCATATTTGTCGCACCTCCCAGAGGTCGCTATACTGCCCACCAGATCCGAGCTTTATCGATGAAAACTGGTGCGCAGGTATCCATCATTCGAGATGATAAAAATCCTTATGGAGCTCAGGTTGATAGGCACCAATTCATCGCGATAGAGAGCCTCAACCATGTCAAGATGTTTCCTGCCTACTGTCCAGTTTGAAAGTCACATGACCTCACCGCTCTAAGATATGTACCATGCGGCAGTGGCCAACCCGCCCTATATTGCCAGGAGGCTATGATGTCCTGCTAGAACACAATTTTAAGTCTCCTCCTACCTTTGTACTGTCTCAGGGACCCCACCTGTTCAACGGGCCTCCAAGAACTACCTCTGCACGGCCAGTACCACTTGAAGCTATCAGGCAGTGCCAGGCTCCATCCCTCATGGGCGTTGAGCCACGTTCAAATCCTCTCACTAAGCCAGAAACGGCCTCAGTGCCAGTGCCAAGGTAAGACTCGAGTCTCCTTCTCGGAGCTCTAAGGCCCGGGTCACTTTCCCTCCGCTGGCTTGGACCCGCTACCCATGCCAGTAGTCTAGGAAGGGCCAATTCCAATAGAAATCCTCTAGGACACCCATGACCATAGCGGACACTCCACCAATGGTGAGGCCTTGCAAACTGCCCAGCAGTTGGTCATCCCACCAACTTCCTAAGCCCATCCCTGATACTGTATATCTTACACTCCCCCTCCGTCAGCAGAGACAAGCCAGAAACAAGAACAAATGACAAATATAAATCACTGAGCCTTCCATACTCCCTTGAGTGAACTTATAATATAAAATAAATTAAAACTCTGCGGATGTAGGTGAATAAAGACTGACTTGGGACAGAATGAAAAGCGAACAACAAATAAGGTAATTCCTTATCCCAATCAGAACCATTAATTAAACAATATTCTTTTATCATTGATTTCAGGGTTTGGTGAAATCTCTCCAGAGCTCCCTGACGTTCTGGATGATTGGGAGAAGAAGTCACATGTTTTATGTTTAACTCAGCCATCTTAACCCTGAAATACCTACTAACAAAATTAGTACCTTACAATCAGATTGGAGGATTATTTAGGCAATCCAAATTTAGTAAAAAACTCAATTAGTTACATCCACAATTTTAACGCTTTTTATTGTACGTAGTGGTATTGCCTTGAGATACCAAGACATCTTATTTGTAATGGTAAGAATATACTCATTCCCACTACGCGTCTTTGGTAATGGTCCCACAACATCAATAATTACTTATTTAAAAGGTTTTGAACCACAGGAATGGGACATAAAGGTACCTTAGGAATGGGCTTGTTTGATTTACCGACCTTTTGGCAGACGTCACAACTATTCACAAATTTCTTCACATCAGCTTTCAACTCAGGTCAATAAAAATCCTTAAGCAACTTGCCTGCGGTCTTAAAAATACCAAAATGACCTGCCAAACCACTCTCATGGGCCAAATACATCAACTCAGTCCTATAAATAGAAGCAATCATTACCTGTTTCACAATTTCATAATTCACATTATCTTCCACCCTAGGCCTACTCAGTAGATATAAAATATTATCAATTATTTTAATTTTGGGAACAGCTACGTCAGCCACCTCACCCGACTCAATAGGGAGATCCCGAAAATCCTTTTTCTGTGCTTTAATAAGCTCTTCAGTAGTCCAATTTAATTTTTCCTTAAAGATCCCCAAATCTACAACTGCACTATCACTACGTTCTAAATCACTTGAATCTACATCAGTTGTTGACTCTACAGCATCAACAATCCTAGCACCAGAACACGTAACTACTGCTACCTCATTATCATTGTTGATCAAAATGGGACATATATTTTTAAAGGTCACATTATTTCCTAACACATCAACATCTTATGGGGAATTTATCCACAATTGCCAACTTCAAATTACCTGTAAAGGAAGGACAAATTAAATTAAAATTTTCAATGGGATAGGACTTTACCGTATCAGGAAAACCAGACAACAACACAAATTCCGCACTTTCAACCACAAAATCATATGGCAGTGCGTCCCTAAGAATCAGTGACTGAGCCGCACCCGTATCCCGCAATATACGTACCCTTCTCTTCTCGGACGCAAGCACGGACGATACACTACCGACTGACAAATATTTCCCAAAACTGCCACATAGTCATTGGTCATTGTTTACTGTGGGAGCGGGCTTTCTCTCTCTCGCTTTTCAATGCCCATTACGGGCCTACCACCAACTTGTTGCGATTTCTTATACGAAAAACATTGACTCTTTACGTGTCCCTTTTTGTTGCAAAAGAAACATGTCATATTCCTTAATTTTTCAGGATTGTAGATATTATATCCCCAGTCACCTCTGTTGGGAGAAAAACGGTTATTATTGCCAGAAAAATTATAAGTATTATTACCTTGGTTCCTACCTTGATTGTTACCTGTATAATTATTTCTGGTAAACACTCTAGCATTATTATTATTATTATTTATTCCTACCCCAACTCGAGTTCACATTGGCTGTTACACCCCCTATTTCCATTCTTATGACACAAAAATAAATATATTTCGTCACTTTGCTATAGCTGCTTCCTGCATGGTCTCCAATTTCAATTCTTCGAGGTGGACCTACAATTTGTCCGGCATAGACCTCTTGAACTCCTCCACCAACATTAACTCTTTCAACCTTTCAAAATTCAACACTTCCTTCGACTTAAACCAATCACTGGTATATTGGTCTTTTGCCCTTGCAAATTAGACGAAAGTTTATTCCTTATTTTTCTGTAGGTTTCTGAAACGTTGTCTATAGGCTTCCAGGACTAACTCATAGGCTTCTAAGACAATATCCTTCACACTGTCGTAATCCGCAGACAAATCCTCCTCCAAAGTTACCAATACTCTTTGGCCCTACCAATTAATTTACTTTGTGTTAGAGTGGTCCAATACTCCTGGGGCCACTCCAACCTTGCAGCAATTCTTTCAAAGGATACAAAAAAATTCAGCCACATTGTTTTCTTCAAATTTTGGCACAAACTTGAGGGCCTGCAGTAAATTAATAGCAGGCATTACCGACCTATTTTGAGCAGGTAGAGGGGAAGAAGGACCTGTCATTCTTATGGATATTTCATACTGCCTCTCCTTTTCTCTTTCCTCAGCCTTAAATTTTTCAATATCGAACTCCATCTGTCTCAGAGCTATTTGCTTATCCAAAATTTCGACAGACAATTCTCTTTTAACCGATTTCACTTCTTTTTCCGCACATGCCATTACAGTTCTTACATAATCATATATGCAATAGCAATAATCCCTTTCTAAATGATACATTATAATCAAATTCCAAGTGTTGTGCTACCTGTTCCAACTCTTTCCTATTCAGCTCTGCAAGCCTCTCTTGCCACCCCTCTCTGATAAGGAGCTCTAACACATTAACAACGGACATGATGACCACAAACGTCCACGTCCAAACCAAAATGCTGCCTGACAAAAAGACCCAAGAATGAACTTTGTACACACCAGTGAATACTCAGGAATGGTCGCCAATTGTGATGTTTTGGTATCCAGCACAATAATCACTCTTACCAAAACACTTATCTGTATTCACAAAAACCAATACTTAGTCCACAAATGTTTGAAAAATATTCATAACAAAAGTGTACAAACTCAATTCAAGGGGTCAAAGAAAATACTCTAATAAAACCCTTAATTTTAATACACAAATTACAGACAGAAATGAGACCTGAACCTCATAAATACAATAAATAATTAACAACACACACTTAATACCTAACATAGAAAAAAAACTACACACATAACTGGACAGGTCATCAACACATATATACAAAAGGGTAGAGGGTCCAGAAAGGTGGAGACCAATGAAAAGAAAGAATATCCTGCCAAATTACACACTAAACACCGACGACTCCTCAAAAATAATTTATGTAAACTGTTCTCCACGTTTGGAGAATCACTCAGGGTGGTTGGGAAAAGGAATGGTTCCCAAAAAGCTGTGACAGAGGACAGGATTCCACCAAGTCCTGCCAAAACTGTAGCAGTGTGGCGTAGCCATGATTGCTTTACTCCAAATGCAGGGGCAATACCTTCATACCTGATGACAGAGAGGTCCCCTAGATAGCTTAACTAAGCCAAGGGTTGCTGAAAGGAGCTGAAGAGAATACAATCCTGGAAGGGGGAGAATTTCACTCGTCCCGACTCTCCAAAATCCAAAAGATTCCAGGATGCTTCAGCTACAGCAACAGTAATATCTTTCAGCGGCAGCAACACCAGTACCTTCTCAAATAAGGCTCAGAGAATAACTGCCTAAAACTCCTCACGGAGTCTCACGCAACCCTTAGTATAACGAGGGCTTCTCCACTAACAAGCATCATGAAAAATAAGAAGTCATTAGACAAATCACCAGCATAAACAAGTAAACCACTGGTGAGGAGAAAACAAACTAAATATAATCTAAATTTCACTGACACTAAAAAGATAATAATAAGAAATAAAGACAATAAGGTTACAATACATATAGTTACATTTTCCAACTGAGAGGAAAATGTTTGCTAGTAATGCGGGAAATATCAAGTGGCCAGTTAGATCCTATGGCTTGGAAATGGATCAAATACCAGCTGTTAACTACTAGCAAATATGGTATAAAAATACTGGAATGGTACTGATGGCTGGGAGTGTCTTGGAAAGTGACAAACAGCACCGAAATTCACACCATTTGCATTATTTACTTGAGCAAGCCTTCTGTGGTCCTCCAAGGGCTTCCCTGTGGTAAGTCCTTTCTGAACAAGGGCTTTAGGCTACTTTGGTGTGTCTATTTTGTAATACGGTACTTGCAGCCCTGAAGTAGATGGGTTAAGCACAGATGTCAAACTCTGGAACGAGTCACACCAGTTTCTGCCCAGCTGCACGAGGGCACACACCGACCTGTTTTGAGGTGGGAGCAGGGTTAGGCTGCAATGTTGCCAAACCATCAACCATGTCTGAAATATGGAAAAGGTCCCTTGGGGGAATACACTGGAATATGGGGATATAATTAACGAGCGGAATGAGGCTCAAGGAACGGTGTGGCAACAACATCCTCCTGCATCTAAGGAAAATGTGGGCACTTTAGACCCCTGCCTAAATTCCTGGCATTAGCTTGTAAATCTAAGTTAAAAATTTACTTTGTTTCCAATGAATAGGTGGAACGCCTGAATTTTGACGAGATATTAAATATAAGTCCAATATCAAAACTGGCAAAGGTCATGGTGAAAACAAGAATTAAAACAGGACCATTGGTTGGATAAGGGGGGGTTGGGGTTGTGGAAAGGGGTTGAAATGTAAAAATTACTGAAAACAAGAGAGAAAGTAGTGTCTAATCATTCATTATTTTCAAGTCCAAGCTCAGCCCCCGATGTAGCAAGGGGGCCTGAAAGGTGTGAGAAGGGGGTGGTCTGGGGGGGGGGGGGGGGGGGGGGGGGGGGGGGGGGGGGGGGTGGGGGGGGGGGGACAAGAAAAATAACTGAAAAACACATATATTAGTGTTCTAATCCATAGTTTTCAAGGTTACTGAGATGAATAGTAACCACTCCAGATTCCCTTCAAGTGCACATTCAGCCAATAGAGAGAAGGGGGAGTGACATGTAAAAAATAACCCAAAAATGACATATATTAGTGTCTAATCTATAGTTTTCAATTTAGCTGGAGATGAATAGTGACACTCCTGATGACCCTTGAGTCCAAGTTCAGGCCCTGATAAGATAGTGGGGGGAGGGGAGGGGGGTGGGGGGGGGGCGTGAGAATTGAGTATGGAAAGGGAGGAGACATGTAAAAATAACCACCAAACTACAAATATTATTGTCTAATCCATAGTTTTGAGGTTTGCTGAGATGAAAATGACACTCCCAATGCCCTTTGAGTCCAGGTTTGTTACGGCCCGTGAGAGGTCCGCTCCAAGTTAGTTATTATTATAAACAAAAAAGAATTCAACACCAACAGTTGAAACTAGGGATATGAATATAGAAAGATACACAAACACAACAAAGGTTTATTTATAAAAGATACACAAACACAACAAAGGTTTATTTACAAGCTTACTAACAAAGATAAATGCAGAATGGTATCTTCTATTTACATAAAAAAGGCAAAATCTTACAATGCGTGAACTGGGGAAACCGTGGGGTAATGAAAGTACTTGCCGGACAGTTTTGCAACTCGAAGCGATGGCTTCACAAAAGGAGAACTCTAATTGTAGACGCCTTCTTGCCTCCGTATTGCAGAAAATAATGTCTACTCTTGATACTTGAAGGGCAGGAACTCCCCAAAACCTCTAGCAGAAAGTTTCTTCTCCGAAGGTTTGCTCAACGTCGAAATAACTGTCGTCTCCTGACAACGACTTGACCAGAATTTGACCAAACTCTCACTTTTCCTCTCTGATGATCTCTGCTGCTGACCTCTCACTGATAATCTGATCTGTGGCTCTTACTGATGATCTCTCTTACTCTGATCTCTCCTACTTCATCAGTCGTATTTATAAGGCATTCTGGGGGCTGGGCTACCAGCGAGTGCCACAGACTCCTGAGACAACGGGAACGATTTAGAAGAATCTCAAAGAAATATTGCATCATATTTCTCTGCATTTCTCACGACACTTCGGCACGTGTTGTGCTCCACAACACACCCGACGATTCCAGAACAACCACGAGAACAGGCGCCTCCAACAATGGCGCGAATGCCTCCTTGCTGCAGAACTTCTCGAAAATGCGTTTTCCTCTCCTTTATCTTTCTTTGCTATACAGCAATTACCATGAAACGTCCCCCCAAAAAAGAGAAAAAAATGAAATCAACTGATTTTATTTTTTTCCAAAGAAAAACAAGAGTTAAACAGCAGGGGGAACAATTCTGCATAAAAGCTTAATACTTCTCCATTCACTCAACCACTCGTGCCAAAATAGAAAACGGTCATTAGGCTACTCATTCTGAAAACTCTAGAGAGGCTCTATTAGCTATCACATTATCCTTCCCTCTTAATTTCTCCATTTCCTGAACTCCGATAAAAAGTTGGAAATACTAAAACAACTCTTGTGTTTTTCTCAAAACTAATTTCTCTCTGTGACACTATCACATCGAACACTCCGTTTCCTGAACTTTGATAAAACGTTGGAAATACTAAAACAACTCTTGTGTTTTTCTCAAAACTAATTTCTCTCTGTAACACTATCACATTGAACACTGGCGGTGACCAAGGTACTGCCCGGGGCATTCTTTATAATTCTGAATCAAGTTTACATGCATATACTTCGCTCTAATTTTACCCATATTAATTCTATAATGTATATTTACCCTCTCCTCTAACACTGAAAAAGGACCTCTGAACTTATAAGGTAAAGCGGAACCTTCTTTCTGGACTAGTACTAAAACTTTATCTCTTACACACAAACTTCTCTTTTTTGCTCTAAGATCATGTTTCCGTTTAGTCTCCCCTTGATTTCCTCTCGCGTTCTCTTTCGCTAGTTGCCAAGCATCTCCTAAATCGTTTTTATAATATTCTAGATTAGTTATGTAATTTTCTCTACCCTTACTTCTAGGCAAAGGTCCGACCATATCAATAACTATATTCTCAAAAGGTTCGCCTACCAAAGGAATATTACACAATGGAGCTCTGGGATTTACTTAATTCGGTTTCCCAACAATTTGGCATTCATGACAGCTTAAAACATACCTACTTACGTCACTTTTCATTTTAGGCCAAAAGTACGCCCTATTAATACACTCAAAAGTTTTATTTACTCCTAAATGTCCTTGCTCATCCTGTGCTAACTTCAAAACTAGCTCACGAAACTTCCTAGGAACCACTAATTGTTCGGTGATTTCCCCTTTACTACCTGACTTATGACGAACATAACGACACAAAACTTTGTCTTTCAAACAAAAAGTTTCCTTACACACATCATTGAGAACATCATCCACCTCACATTCAAAAATTAGGGGACAAGGAAGAAGAAGAAGATGAGAAGAAGAAGAAGAAGAAGAAGAAGAAGAAGCACTCTGCTCCAGAATACTCACAATTTTAAAGTTAGACTGAGACTTTTTCTGTTCCCCCTCGGCGTCCGTCTGACCGTGTCGTTAAGTCATCCGTCACTTCATAGATTACCAGTCTATTGTCTCTTGTGTGGATGGATACCCCCTCTTTGTCTTTCTCCTTCATTTTCATTTACCTGTTGCCTTTAGGCTCTGTTATCCATATTATCATTTACATAATAATATTAGCTCGTGCTGATCATGTTGTTATCATCAGTGAAATATGAATATGCCAAAAAGTAAAAAGTGACGACAAAATAAAAAAAGATGACGCAAACAAATTTTTTAAACCGATGTAAAAGTAACAAATGTCCAGATGATAAAAGTAACAATTGTTACATAGTAAGTTGTTAACGGGTAAATGAAGAAATTTATAAATCAAGAAATAAATAAATAACTGATAAAAGTAATATAAACAAATGAAAGATGAAAAAAGGCCCAAGAGCTTCTAAGAATGGATCTGCACATAAAAGAAAGAAAGAAAAAAAAGAGCACAAAGTTGCGAACAACAGGTGCACGGT
Source organism: Macrobrachium nipponense (assembly GCF_015104395.2). Taxonomy (NCBI): domain Eukaryota; kingdom Metazoa; phylum Arthropoda; class Malacostraca; order Decapoda; family Palaemonidae; genus Macrobrachium; species Macrobrachium nipponense. The sequence goes on along the minus strand of NC_087214.1, from coordinate 78,290,927 downwards.
CATTTCCGAAGCAGCTGTGGAACCTGAGGTGATGAAACATCTACCAAAAACGTCCGTCATTTACAGCTAAGATTAATTTCCTTTGAATAGTGTTTATGACAGTATTCCAATTTCCTCGATCAACTATCATGTTCCCAGATGAAAGTTGGGTTGAATGTTGGTATATCTTTCCTTTTCAGACAAATGTTTCACGAGACAAAAGCGATCAAGTGCAAGTTGCACTGAATCAGGACGGGCACTTAAGGGATGAAAAACTGAGAAAGTTCATCAGCTGATTGTACGACAATTTTTCATTATGATTTATTTTATAGTTTTGCTAAAAGCTTCACGCACCTCCCTTTACTTTAATTATAAATGCGTGGAAAAGAAAAAGTGGATGAAATTACAAAAGGGGTAGCGAATCCCGGTGACCGGTAAA
>NC_087214.1:78285082-78290009 GCF_015104395.2 Macrobrachium nipponense | reverse complement strand
TACCTAAATTACGACTATATGCAAGCATCCCGCTCATTCATGATAAAAATTTCTATAGAGAATGACGGCAGTTAATAGATAGTTTTTTACCAGCAATTGACCTAAAGCTAATACTTTGTAATCCAATGACCATAAGATCATCTTTCAAATAAAGAGAAACTTTTCACCCTCTGATGTCCTCGGGAGTCATTTACCTATTTAATTGTCCCAGATGTCACCTGGGGAAATATGTCGGATCCACCCGCAGGTTGTTAAAAGTGAGATTGGATTCTCATCGAGGCGTCAGTTACAGAACTGGTGTTAAATTATCAAACCCAGAATTCTCCTGCATACGTGAACATGCAAAGAAATGTAAATTCGATGTCAATTACAAAGATTTTAAAATCATAGGCCGAACTCTGAACGACCAACAACTAGCAATTTCAGAATCGCTTTTTATTAAACAGCTTGTCCCCCAACTAAATACTCAGACCACCTCAACACCTCTAGACCTCTCGTGAGTTTAAGTCGAAGCTGAACCTGGTCCGAACTGTCGCTCGGTCTGTGCCCTCAGCACCATTTGGTAAACTCGCTTCCTTTTTACTGTACTTATGATTTTATGTTGCATGTATAAAACTTTTTATTCTTTTATTTTATCCCGAGTCTGTTTTTTATTTTATTATATAGCTTTGAAAATGAGACCAAACGTCTTGAAACGTCAGCAGCTACATAAAGTACTTTGAAAGGAATGAAGAATGGTCCTTCCCCTTCACACCAAATGCTGTTATTTCTGATTGATAGAACCCACCCTCAACTTCACTATATATATATATATATATATATATATATATATATATATATTATATATATATATATATATATATATACTTAAACGAGTTTTTAGAGCCAAAGGATACTCATTTAGACAAATGAAAGAAACTGCTAACAAGCAACTGCCTACCCTCGATCTGTGGCTGAAACTGAAATGGAAGACTAAGCTAATAAACCCTCGTAGATACAAAAATATACTTTCTATTTCCCAGAATAGCTAACATTAACATGGAACAAAATGAATACATTATAGTGGAATTAAATGAATAAAGTCTGACCCCCAAAAAACTGTAAACTGTCATTTTCCTCTCCTGAACCAGGTTTAAGTCTGATTAACTACACCATTTTTAATAGTTAATTAAGTCTTAGGGAACCCATTCTCTTATATGGTGCCATTGAGCCCATCTGAAATAAAGAGACCATATTTATTACACCACTCCACATGTGAAAGTTAATCAAAATGAATGTGTATGCACCACACTTCTCTTTCTCTTTTCACTTCAAAGGTGAACTTTTTCAAAGTTTTATCTTACGTTACCTTATTCGATGGGCGTTCTCAAACCTCCTCCAGGTGTGTTCTGCACACTGACACAAGCAATCAAAGAGTGTCCTTTCTTCTTTTCATTACCTATCACTAAGCCCATACATCATACGCTATGAACACTCACACACACAGACACACCTTGCGGAGCACCTAGAAATGATGGGTGCCTGCATATCCCAAGCATGTGTGGCGTCAATAACCTCGTCATTGCAACGGCAGTAAGAACTAACAAATCAATCAATCAATCAATCCCAAGCATGTGATTTCTGAGGTGTCGCCGACCTCAGATCACATTGGTCATCATTTCTGGCTGTTTTTCATTTCAGCACTCTTCAAGGAGCCTAGTGCTTGTCACTAAGCGCCCTATCTCTTACCAGAAAAAGCTGAGATTAACAATTCACTACCACACCTTTTTGAAGATATACGTATATGTTTGCTGTTAAGTTGGTAGCTAGGGCCTATTTTTTTATGATTTCATAAGCAAATATTTCATTACTAGCTTGCATGTATGTGTGTGTATAAATGTACACAATATTACTGATATGTTCATTAAAACTAAAAGCTCGGAAATTCAGATAAACTTTCTGAAGTGAAGTCCATGTGATGTGACAGGGGTCTGGAATAATTGGCCCTAAGCCTTGAGAACTGAATTCAGTACTCAGGTTCTACTTGTGAAGAAGAAATATCTGTTGAAGCACTGCAGAAAGTCTGAAATGTGGTGTCGTCTCTTGTCAAAGCCTTTCTCACTCTCTAAAAAGTGTTGCTTCATGAATCCACTGACGGCAAATCTCCATATCCAACCGGAGATAACTATGCTATAGTAGATTCACATCACCCGTGCATCTGATGCCTGGGCCAGTCCCTTACGACGCTCCTGATTGGCTGTTGATAAGGCAATCACAGGGCTGAAAACTTTCAGTCTCTTTCCAGAGTTCACATAGGCAGGATGCATGTTCCACCTCTCCTGAGGGATACTTCTGAAAGACGTATCCCTCAGGAGAGGTGGAACATGCATCCTGCCTTTGTGAATTCTCAAGAGAGAGATTGAGAGTTTCCAGCCCTGTGATTGGCTTATAAGAAGCCAATCAAGAGCGTCATAAGCGACTGGCCTGGGCATCACATGTAGGGTGATGTGAATCGACTATAGCCTCCACGATGTCATTTAAGTTCCTCAAGTAAATTTCAACGAGAGAAACACTCCCTTTCAAGTAGCCAATCGTTCGCCCGAAAAATCGACGGCTCAAAGGTCGTCTCTCTCCAGCGACTCCACCTTAAGGGTTGGTGACTGCTGCTTGGCTGCCGAGAGCAAACTTTCTCTTTTGTCGAAGTCTGATCTGAATGTGAATGTCCAAGCCACACATATTAAAGATCCGCCTACTCCGATCCGATCTTGCGACCAAATCTGCGATCAATGGCCACCTTGCACTTCAGTCAATATAGTCTTGCTGATGTAAGAAAAACCCTCGTTGGAGCACCAATATCCCTCCTGGGGAATCGGTTACTTGATCGTTTGAAAGATACTTCACAGAAACGATGTGCGTGTGATCGGTAGTATCCCCGCCCCGCCAGAAGCACTTTGCTTCAGACGACTTGAACTAAAGATTATGTAGTAGTGGTAGACTGCTGCGAGTTCCAATCTAGGTGGAAAGGTGCATCAAACTAGCACGCGATTTTGTTTATTAGCTGAAGCCACTGGGAAAGTTGAAAATGAAACGACAGAGTGCCGAGTACTTTCGTGTATTTTTAACACATCTTAGGGTCACAAAAATGTGTTCAAAATACACGAAAGTACTTGGTACTCTGTCGTTTCATTTTGAACTTTCCCGGCGCCTTCAGCTAATTATATATATAAAAAAATAAAATTTCAGGCTGGGCAATATGGCGAACAGTAATCTGAGATTCACCGGGATATTTCACTTGCATTTGTTTTGGATTCCCTTGATGCTGGGGTATGGGATAACACTGGTGGCAGAAGGAACTGAAACCTGGATAGCTCCTGAATATTGCATGAAGGACCTTCCTGCAAATGTGGCCAACGTCTCAGTCCCCAGCAAATTGATGTGTTCTCTCCACGCAAGCAAATCAAGGTCGACGATGTTTGTTTACCAAAGTAAGTACGACTAACATTCCATTCTACTTTATTATTATTATTATTATGATTATTATTATTATTATTTTATATTATTATTATTATTATTATTATTATTATTATTATTATAGTATTATTATTGTTATTCTTTAAGGTACACAATGATATACTAATGGTAGCGGTAGTAAAATAAAATAAAAATATGTAAATGCTGTCGAACCTACCTGGGTTCATCTTCAGTCATTCAGAACATTACTTGTGCCCTCGTAATTGAGATTTCTACCCATTATTTTTATTATTATTTAAAAATCCTCATAGGAGCACGAGTCTTGAAATGGAGAAGCAAATCCACAGTTATGTAAATGTACATATATTTCAATTTAAAAACAGCAAAGATAGGTTTCGGGAATCTGTTTGGTTCCCCCTTGATAAGGGGAACCGAACAGATTCCCGAAAGCTATCTTTGCTGTTTTATATTGAAATATATGTACATTTACATAACTGTGGATCTGCTTCTCCATTATTATTTTATATTATTATTATTATTATTATTATTATTATTATTATTATTATTATTATTATTATTATTATTATTATTATTATTATTATTATTATTATTATTATTAAAAATGATTGCAGCCTCAGCTGCATTAATTTTATAAAGGTTCTTCTCTATTTTCTTAATTATTGTTTTCTCATTGTTGCTTAAACTGGTGAGCAACTCACCGAAGGTTAACATATCTCAATTAGTAAGAGTCAAAGCTGACTGGATTTTTTATTGATAAAAAATTCTAGTGGGGGTAGTCAAATTTTCGGGTATATCATGTAGAGTTTATTGCAGGTAGAATTGATATTAAATTCTATTCTTTTTTATTCTTTTTGTGGGCCACGACGTTTCGTCTGAAAAACCTCAGACATCCTCTTAGGTGGAGGTGGGTGAAGGACTTAAGTGAGAGGGTGAGTCCATTTGCTTTTATTGTGGCGGTGCAGCGAGGGCTTCGTGCCGCTGCCTTTTCATTGGCTAGTGAATGGGGGAGTTGCTTTATGATTGGCTGCCTGGCTTTGGGCTGAAGCCAGCTCCCGAACGCATGCTCAACAGGCACGCCGATCTTTTCAGTTGCATACCATCATGCCGGGCTTCATTTTGATTGGTCAAAGGCTGCGTGACATCACTGCTGGTGTTATTCATGGTATTAATGTCGTCTTCGGTGTTATTTTCCTCTTGAATTGGGGCATTTTTGTGCGGCGATATTCATGGAGGGCTTTTGCTCCTGGATGAGTAACGCCTCCAGAAGGTGCAGATGGTGAGGGTCGGGTGCTCTCCATATTAACCTAGTGTTGCGGTGAAGGCGTGATTCTTGATAGCCCATTATGGGATGTGATAGGAGATTCTCTTCATAAGATACATAGTAGTCATTCCAATGTACTTCCCAGGACATCCTCGGGCTAGGCATATGTATTGGTATACTCATTCGTCTGCTTGA
>NC_087214.1:78252582-78280082 GCF_015104395.2 Macrobrachium nipponense | reverse complement strand
CCTTTCACTGAAGATACCTGCTAGTAACTTCCACATTATTGGTAGGCAGGTGATAGGCCTGTAGTTACTGGCTATATTTCCCTTACTCTTGTCTTTTTGTACTAAGGATGTCCTTCCTGTGGTCATCCATTTGGGTGCATGGTGATTTGAGATACAATGCTGGAGTTGTTCTGCTATGCGTTGGTGTAGGGACTTGAAGTTTTTGAGCCAGTATCCATGGACTTTATCAGGACCTTGGGCTTGCCCGTTTGGCATTTTCTTTAGTTGGTGTCTGACTGTGTCTGTCGTGATCTCTGTGAATCTTTGTTTTATTCTCCCTGTTTCTTCTTCCTTGACTTCCTGGAGCCATGTTGCATGTTTGTTGTGTGATACCGGATCAGGAATTTCTTGGTGGTTGTCTTCCCCTCTTAGTTGGCTGTACAGTCTTTTCTAGTTAGTTCCGAATAGTTTGTTCTGTTGGTATACCTTATTCCTGTTCATGTACCGTTGGATCTTATGTGCTTTGGCCTTAAGCCTCTGTTTTACATCTTCTATTGTGTTGTTTAGTCCCCTCTCTTGTACTTTGTATTTCTCGTTCAGTTCCTCCCTTGTTTTCCTGCTTCTTAGCCTTTTTTCTGCCTTCTCTTTCTGTTTACTCAAGTCAGATCTCATCACCATGATTTGCTTTTCTAGGCACCTTTTCCAAGGAGGTTGCTGTTTTGGTTTCTGTTGGGTTGGTTGTGCTGGTGGTGTTGGTGTTCGTATCCCCATCAGTTCTGCTACTAATCTTGCTCCTGCATATGCCAAGTTATTTGTTTCTGTGATACTGGTGGTGTGTATTATGCCCATTATTTCATTGACCTCACTTGTTTTCTGCCTTAATTTCTTGGCGTTGTAGGCTTTCGTGGAGGGGATCTTTGTTCTCTCTGTATCTGGCTCCATCCATTGTCTAATCTTTTCTACCCATTCCGTCCTCTCTGTTACTTCGTCGGTGTTTCTTCGTGTGTCGTTGTTTGATACCTCATCATCCCTGTCATCTTCTGTGGCATCGTCTCTCAGTTCGTCTTCGTGTAATTCGTTGTCGTGTGACATTTCCCTTTCCAGTTCTTCTCTTTCTGTTGGGGAGAGCCAGTTCTTTTTCTTTATGTTCCTTACTTGGTCTGCCAGCCTCTGCTCTGTTTGGGGGGTGTATTATCTCATTCCAGATGTTGACCAACCTTCTTCTATATCCTCTCTCCGTCGGGTTGCTTCTGATGTAGCATCTCCATATTTCCTTATTTTCTTCTCTTATCCATTTCTTCCTTTGGTTTGCTTCTGTAGCTCCAATCTCAGGCTGTTGGTTACTGTCGTTGTGGTAGTCAGTTGCTGGATGACGACCTCCAAGTACCTGACCGCCTTACCCTTCAATTGGGTTGAATACCTGGCTGTCGAACGAAGCTCCTCTGTTGCCAGAGGTTCCATTTACGTCGTTGTCATTTATTCCTTCATTTCTTTCCATCATTGCTGAGTTTTGCTATTCAACCCATAGCTGGACTCTACCCCGTCAGGGATAGGTACTCATTTACAGCCGAGTAGACTGAGGAAATTGTGGTAAAGATCCTTTCCCAAGGAATCAACGCCGAGGAGAGCGGTCACCCATCCAACGACTGACCAGCCCCAATGTTGCTTAACCCGTCGATTGACGACCTAACCCACTCTGCCACAGCGCCACATTTTTATTATTATTATTATTATTATTATTATTATTATTATTATTATTATTATTATTATTATTATTATTAATTTAAAAAAAATAAATCCTTGTACATTAATGTTCAATTTCATAGTTTTTTTTTTTTAATTTATGTAACTTGTGTTTTAACTTAACTTATTGTGTGTTTTAAATATGGTCTCCTTTTAACCCTTAAACAAAAAACCGAAGCAAAGGCGGTAAAAAAAAAAAATGTCTCCCGTGTGCCGGAGACGTTTCAGAGTGAGCGCGGGAGCGGAAAAAATATTTTTTTCAAAAAATCATAGCGCGCTTAGTTTTGAAGATTAAGAGTTCATTTTTGGCTCCTTTTTTTGTCATTGCCTGAAGTTTAGTATGCAATCATCAGAAATGAAAAAAAATTATCATTATCATATATAAATAATGCGATATATGATAGCGCAAAAACGAAATTTCATATATAATTGTATTCAAATCGCGCTGTGCGCGAAACGGTTGAAGGTAACAAGTTACTTTTTTTTTCGTTGTAATGTACACTAAATTGCAATCATCTTGGTATATAACAAATTGTAAAACGATAAAAGCAACACAGAGAAAATATTATCACAAAATAATGCATGAATTCGTAACGCGCAGACGTAAACACATATTTTTTTCAAAAATTCACCATAAATCTAAATATTGTCCTAGAGACTTCCAATTTCTTTCAAAATGAAGACAAATGATTGAATATTACTATACTGTAAGAATATTAGCTTACAAATGCAGTTTTCGACCATATCTGACGAGTTAAAGTTGACCGAATGTCGAATTTTTTTATATATATTTTTATATGCAATTATTTCGGAAATAAGAAAAGCTACAACTTTCAAATATTTTTCGTTTTATTCTACATGAAATTGCGCACATTTTCATATATAAAACTCTATGAAATGCCTAATATGAAACGGAGCAAATATTCCGAGAATGGGACTTACGCATTTCGGAGATTTGTGGCGGAGAATCCGCGCGCGGAGGGAAGGAAAGTTTTTTTTTAAAATTCACCATAAATTTAAATATTGTGCTAGAGACTTCAAATTTGTTTCACGATGAAGATAAATGACTGAATATTACTAGACTGTAAGAGTTTTATCTTACAATTGCGTTTTTCGACCATTTTGGTAGGGTCAAATTTGACCGAACGTGTTTTTTTTTCTATTATCGTGATTATATGCAAATATTTCGAAAATGAGAAAAGCTACAACCTTCAACTATTTTTGTTGTATTATACATGAAATTGCGCATATTTTCATATATAAAACGTTATGTAACGGCTAATTTAAAATGGTGCAAACATTACCACAATCGCACGTATGATTTTTTCGGAAGAGTTACCGCACGGACGTAAATAAAATGTTATTTTTTTCATAAATTCACCATAAATCAAAATATTGTGCTAGAGACTTCCAATTTGTTGCAAAATGAAGGCAAATGCTTGAATATTACTAGAATATAAGCGTTTTAGCTTACAATTGCGTTTTTCGACCATTTCGGTAGAGTCAAAATTGACCGAAGGTTGAAAATTGGTCACTTATCATTTTTGTTTTTTTATATGAAAATATTTCAAAACTGATAAAAGCTACAACCATGGGTTGTTTTTAGTTGTATTGTGCATGAAATTGCGCACATTTTCATATATAAAACTTTATGTAACGGCTAATTTAAAATGGTGCAAACATTACCACAATCGCATGTATGATTATTTTCGGAAGAGTTACCGCGCGGACGTAAGGAAAAAGTTTTTTCATAAATTCACCATAAATCGAAATATTGTGCTAGAGACTTCCAATTAGTTGCAAAATTAAGTTAAATGATTGAATATTACTAAAATATAAGAGTTTTAGCTTACAATTGCGTTTTTCGACCATTTCGGTAGAGTCAATGTTGACCGAAGGTTGAAATTTTGGCACTTATCGTTATTTATATGAAAATATCTCAAAACTGATAAAAGTTACAATCATGAGTATTTTTTTGTTGTATTCTACATAAAAATGCGCACATTTTCATAATTAATAGTCCATGTAACGGCTAATTTAAAATGGTAAAAAAATTATGTCAAAGTGACGAAATAATTTTTGAGATGTGTCACTGATACTTTTTAGTGCGGCAAGAAAGAAATTCGCGCTTGCGCGCCTGCGTAACGATTGTAAACAAAACAACACCTTGATCCGTGAACTCCCAGCATCCCCCAAGGCGCGTGATTCAAGAGTTTTTGGCTGGTAGGCCTAAAAGTATTTTTCCGCGAATTTTTAAAAAAACTTTTGTATGTCGACGTAAAATACGTTGCTAGCTACACCTATCAAGATAGGTGTAGCTAGCAACCTATTCTTAAGAGCCTTACGTATTTGTTCCCCAGATTTCCTGGAAAAAGAATTTGAACTAATTCGCAAGCAACTTTCGTCTTTAAAGTATCCTGACCATATAATTGAGAAAGCAATTAAAAAAGCAAATGTAATTTTCTACCGACCTCCTAAACGACAAAAGACCAAGACACACCCAACAATAAATAAAAGTTCCTCACCTGGAGACGATTAAGAGAGTAACCGACACTATTGGGAAATCCAACCCTTTTGCATTTACCTACCCAAACACCTTAGCCAAATCCCTGATTAACGTCCAACAAAAGACATCTCCCAAAGACTCTGGGGTCTATGAGATCCCATGCCAGGACTGTGACCAATCTTACATCGGATTTACAGGTAAATCACTTCCCCAGAACTCGGCTATTTTCAACCATATAAATGAACATAACCATAGAATAAACTGGAATTTGTCACGTGTAATTTATAGCAGCAACTGCCGGTACAAGAGTCAAATGATGGAATCGGCCTTAATAAAAGAGAAGCAGGTAATGAACATCTCAAAAGGCGCGTGGATCTCAGATGTCATCGACGAAGTTTTCATTCAACCAACGCTTAAGAAGATTAAAGGAAGATTATCAGCGGGGGTGACCTAAATTGGCTTATTTGTGGACGGATCTCTTGGTATAAATACCACCTTTTCTGTAAACTTTTCTCATTCATATACCTGAAGAGAGAGACAGCAGTCTGAAATATAGTACTTTTCTCTCTACATTTTGGTGTTTTATGGGCTCCTTTTATTAGATGGAATTCTGTTGTTACGGAACATTTTTACCAGTCATATATATATATATATATATATAGTAGACATATATTTCTTTTTACCGACAGGAACCATGTAAAAGAAAATGCAGTCGACGGAAACATAACAACCTTATACCACTCTGAGGGTCAAGTAAACCCTTTCTGGACAGTCGATTTGGGAGAAGTCCGGAACGTATCCCTGGTCAGGATCCTTCCTAATGGCAACCAGTTCAACAACATTGAGGTAGAGATAAATCTCTTTCTACAAATCACAGCACGGGTTCGATTCATGGTTAGGATGGATTTCCCTCTGCCGAGAGATAATGAAATATTTATGCTTAAAAGCCTCTTTGTGACTGAATATGAGAAAGTTGGAAAATATATACACAAATTTACGGATGCAATGCAATGCACACACACACACACACACACACATATATAATATATATATATATATATATATATATATATATAATATATATAAATAAAATGACGTTTATATAAATATGCTTGCTTTTAAATCAAGAAAAGGTGATGATTATACGAACAAATTTACAGCCGCGAGGGAAACAGTGAAACAATGAGACAGACTACTTAGCATTTCATTGTTTCAATTTACATGTCATCCCCTTCCAAACCCCACCCACTATGCTGCACACCCCATGTAAGTGTTTTAGTATAATTCTATTTAGGGTGCATACCACCCCGAGTATGTGTTTTGGAGAGATGATGGGGTGGAGAGATAATAAGGGGTGCATGGCACCCCATGTATGTTTCTAGGTCACATACACACACACACACACATATTATATCATATTATAATTGATTATATATATTATTATATCATACTATATATACATATATATATAGTATATATATATATATATATATATATATATATATATATATATATATATATTTATAATCACTTTAGCACGTGATTCATTTATCACACATATCCACAGGTGAAAAATAAGAGACAGGGTGTAGGTCCTGACCGGTTTCGGCTTTATTTTCAAGCCGAAACCGGTCAGGACCTACACCCTGTCTCTTATTTTTCACCTGTGGATATGTGAGATATATATATATATATATATATATATATATATATATATATATATATATATATATATATATGTATATATATATATATATATATTATATATATATATATATATATATATATATATATATATATATATATATATATTATATATATATTATATATATATATATATATATATATATCATAAATCTGTAATACACACTCTAAGCATCAATTAGGATGTATTCAGAGGAGTAATAACTGATAACATAACATAAAGTTAAAATAGTGTAATTTTTCTGTTAAATTTTGACCATTTTTGGTCAATCTGTGATACAGTGAGATGTGGTGCCAGAGAGCTGAGGGCTGGTGAGGGGAAGGCGAGAGGACCCACCTCACCATGGCAGGAAGCCTGTTTGTTTATTATGGAAATTACATTTATGGCAAATTTTTATTTTTGAATTGTCGGGTAAAAAATGAATTTTCAATATTTTTGTTTTATTAATGTTTAGTTCTAGAAAAATTCAGTTATTCAAGGATGTTTAATCATTAAAAGAATGAGTAAGGATTGAACTTTTTGTTGATTTTTTCAGAAATAAAAATTTTTGAACGCAAGATGGTTTTTTCGTGATAAAAAAATGGGGTATGCTACACCCCAGGTTTGTGTTTATGTGACAAGATTTCCATGCTTGTGTTTATTAATGATACATTAACTCAGGTGCAAATACTTGAAGTATAAGTGTGAAATTTTTTAAGAACTACGCTAGAACGATTACACTTGATACATAAAATCTATGACACTTTTTAGAGGTGTTTGCATCTGATTTTACGATGCAAACTACAGTAATTCCTTAGATAGTTTTCCGAGAAGAAGAATAGGGAGATGATAACAATGATGTTTAATGGAAAATCCTTTCGCAGTGAAGACTGATCTAATCGTTCCTTCCAGATACGCCTTGGCAGGGACAATCTGACAACGGGGGACTTCTCGTCCTACGCCTTGCTGGCCAGATACACCGGTCCTTACACATTGTCTAATGAGTACCTGGCCTGCCACTCACGAGGGGTCCTTGGAAGATATCTCAGTATCCAGAAGGTTCCACCAGGCACTACTTACTTGGGGTTGCTGGAGGTGGAGGTGTACGCCATGAAGAGGCCTTGAAATATCAATATTATAGTCAAAATTATCTTCTTTTTCTTCTCTCTGAAAATGTTACAAGATAAAAGGACACAATCATGGCGATTTCCAGAATAAAAAAAAAAATAAAGTTAAATTTTTTTTCAATGCCCTTCATGAGAAATAGAAAAATTGTATAAACTGAGTAGGAAAGCCATAGGATTTTGTTCTTCTTCTGCCCAAAATGCCGAATGATGTCTAGTTTTGCTTCAGTAGGAAAGTTTACACAACTTCAATTTTAATATTCTATGAAATATAGAGTTAGTGATATTCTATTCCCCTGGCAATCACTTTTGCTTTACGAGTAAGGAAGGTAAGAAGAGATCTGGAAAGTGGTAATCAGCCGATTCAAGTTTTCTGTAAAAGATAATTATTGAGATGGCTTTGTCTCTCTGTCCACACGTTTTCTGTCTGCCCTCAGATCTTAAAAACTACTGAAACTAGATGAGTGCAAATTGGTATGTTGCTTGTTTTGAGGTTTTCCTGATGTTACACCTTTCAAACCTTTAACTGCCAATTCTGTGTTTCAGTGCTGAATGACCTCAAAGGTCCCATTGCTTGGAATTTGGCCTACATTCTATATTCAGTGCATTCAATTCTATTCAATCTATTTTCAGGCGAAATATTTGCTTGTAATATGTCCCTCTCCATCACAACGTTCTTAATTAGGCTGAGGAAGGACTTTGTTGTTTGTTTGTTTGTATGGTGGTAGGACGCCAACACCATACCAACCACGCCACTGAGGCGCTAGGAAGGACCTTGGCAAATAAGAAAAGTGAAGCTGTTATTCGATCCCAGTCTCAAATGTCTCGTAAATCTTCGGTTTTCCCAGCGAGAGATTTGCAAGCTGAAATGATTTACGTTTACTTCTCACGAACACCATATTCTTTGGAAGCCTGAATTTCAGGTCAATGTGGGGTTGTTCCATATGAATAGGTTTATCTACTGAATAATGATAATTATTATTATTCAGTCACATTAAAAGCAAAATAAAAAAAGTATTGACATCTCACCGGACACGCAAATGGATACAGAGGTGCCTAATAAACACATCATTAGAAGGCCCTTCTCAAGAAAAGGAAACCATTGTGGTTTTATGTGAGGATTCTCTATTAAAATTCCTATTATTGTGTTGTGTGTCTAGACGAAAATGCAATAAATGTGTTGAACTTTACTGGATTTGTATAATTTCATAATACACACACACACACACACACACACATATATATATATATATATATATATTATATATATATATATATATATATATATATATATATATATATATATATATATTGCGTGTGTGTTATGAACACCTTTTCCTTGATAATGCTCAATAAGCTACTTAGTTTTTATTCGGATGCTCTTAATTTCGTTGATTAATTGGCCAAGTTACTTTTTGTATTGGCAATAAAAAATTTGAAATTGGGTCATCAAGACCGAGTGAAATTGCAAGTAAGTTAGTTTCTTGTGAACTGTCTATAAGGTTTTTTTTTTCTTATTTTTATTGTTTTCAGCTAAATCCTAATAGATTTGATCACTCTTCAAAAGTCATTACTCGGAGAAACTTTTATTTAGAAAATAGCTATAGGTAGTATGTGATTTTGTTTGCTATCAGGGGACATTAAGGTAGCAGAGTATTTGCTCAAAATGAAGACAAATAGTATGTCTAGTAAATCAAAGAATGACACCATTTATTAAGGAACCTGAACAGTTAGAAAATAACTTGAACCTTTGAGAGCAAATGGCGAGTTGATAAGGTGACTCATCATACAAGCATTCAAATGCCAATAGACACAAGGGTCACCTGTCAAGAAATGGATGATGGGAATTTTTTTTCTTTTTCCGGATTTTTCTTTGATTTTTGTCAATCCTTTCGATCGAGCTGCTCCGGCATTTGTCCTTTAAATGCTGGATACCCGTTTTCGGTCATTCATCTCTACTCAGTGAAGTCACGATATTTTGTTTACATTTGGCTGGATGGAACTTGTCTTGTACAAAAGTTAGTTTTTGATTCTCATTATTATTATTGCTGAGAATATCAAATATATCATTAGAGACGGTATTGTGAATATGGAGAGACCAAAAACCCACTAAGGAACAACTGTAAAGCGGCTTATAGAGGAAGTCAGGCCAATAACGAAAAACTTTGAACTGAAGCTAACGGAGATCGTCCAGTGGAATTTCTATCATTAAACAGTCTCCACCTGCTCGTAATTCTCTTTTCATGGCAGATAGTGTCAATATTTTTAGTGCCAAATAAGATGAATTAGAAAAATATTCTGGTTATGATGCAAGAGCTGGATACTTAACTAAACGTTTCTTATAATTCTGCCCAAACTTCTAAAAAAAAAAAAGAAGAAGAAGAAGAAAAAAAAGGGCTTGACTTGAGGCGTATTTTACTCGTGAGTAAAGTTTTACAACTTCAAATTCTAAGACGCCATTGATTTTCAACCTAGAGGCATAATTTTCTTGTTATTTGTTTCCGAAAGGGTCTAGTTTCCGTTTTGGCTTAGTTAAAGTCATGCTTGCATATCATTGCAGTCTTTTAGCAGGACAAGAAGAATGTGAAAATATTCTCGCGATGATATTTTCAGGACAAGGTTTAAAATGCTAAAAGGAGCTAGAGGTATTTCTACAGAAGCAGTCCGCACTGACTGCAAGGAAACTAACCGCGGATACGACATCCACTAGGGATTGGGGCGTCCAATGTATTTCGCCGTGTTTAGTACTGGCCCCTAGTGGGGGGGGGGGGGGGGGTTAATTACAGTCGTCCGAATAAATATTACTTGAAATAATTGTTCAGGAGGTAAAACTGCATAGAAAAACCGCAACTACCATAGTCTAGGCTGCCGCGGATAAGTACCCTAGATCTACCGAGCTAGATTACGCTAAACAAAATTCGTAATTTGAGGAAAAATACTGCGCCCAGACCTGCTGTCGCAAAAGAAATAAATATCCTCGTATCCCATTCAGTGACACTGACGTTTTCTTTGACTCGTCATATAAGAAAACGATGGAGGCTTGAAAAGCATAAACAACTGCCGTTCTGTTGTGAGGATCCAACAACAACTTTTTTCTTATAATTATTTTTTATCTATTTTCGGTATGATATCATATAATTACGACCAGTTTGGTCTGGATCTTCATCGAGAACAGTACCTACGTCCCGGTTTGATCCCTCGAAGTGCAACTCTTACGAATGTGATACGGCATTTTACAGAAATACAGAAGCTCTCCGTGTGTAGTAGTAACCCATCGCTTGAAAAATATGGTCTATGGACAGTAAAGTAAAATGTGTCATATGTCAACCTGCTTGAGATATATTACTACCGATAAATTGCCGACATGTGTTTATGACAAGTTTTTACTGCAGTGGGGAAGTGCTCCTCGGCGCTGCAATGCTCCTCCAAATGATCTAGAAATTTATTATGCCGATAGGGAGTTATCATTCTTATGAGTTGCATGATATTGCATTTGGCCGATTTTTTTTTATGTTTTGGGATCCAGGTGCAGCAGCTTTACAAAAAATATAAAAATACTTTGGTGTCCTGACGAGAGATGATATACGTATAGTACCAATTAGTGTTCTGGCTGAATTATGAAAAGAACATACACACATCGCCTGAACAACCAGCAGAGGGTCTGTCTACTGGTAATCAGTGGACTGAGAGGTATGACCCAAGTATACCTACAGCACCATATTGAAGAGCAGACGTTTCGTTCTTGTGTAATTATTACCTGATTGATATATATATATATATAATATATATATATATATATATATATATATATATATATATATATATATATATATAATGTTCAACACACGTATACAACACATACACACACATATCTATAAATATTGTATATATATATAAATATGTATATATATATTATATATATATATAGTATATATATATATATATATATATAGATATATATATATATTATCTATATAATTACAAACGATGTCACAGAGTATGATCCCGAACGCAAAATGAAAAAGAGAAGAGAGAGAGAGGGTACTCTCCTTCTACAGTATAATAAAATCCGACAAGCTATACTGTTCTTGTTACTAACAGCAAGTTTATATATATATATATATATATATATATATATATATTATATATATATATACGTATATGTCCTTTAATGTCTAATTTGCTCTACCTCGGCGTTATTATATTTTTCATATATGTTAACCGACGGTGAAATTTTTAGTTGATAAGAAATTCGTCAGTTCATATGCGTGAACCACAGAACTAAAAAATAAGGATATACAGTGAAGTGCTTTAACCACAAGGCTATTAAAGGACATTTGTAGCTTGATGCATATATATGAATAACGGTGATGTGATAAGACATATATATATATATATATATATATATATATATATTTATGCATATATATATATATATATATATATATATATATGTATGTATGTATGTATGTATTTTTTATATTGTCTGTGTGAATATATGTACTTATGTACGAATGAATATCATCACATATAAGGTTCACCTGCAAATCAGCAATCAAAGTATGTGTATTATATATCTCTTGAATCAACCCCTGTTTTATATATGTATGTATTTGATTGTGTGTGTTATAGTTTTTGTAATTATTGATGTAACTTAGGCAGTGGCCAGTGGTTTTTAATTTAATGTAGAAACTATAAATTAGTTTACACAGTTAATAGCTTATTCTTCATGGCAACCCACTGCAGTTGTGTTTTTTTATATTTTTTTTATTGTACCTCTTATCCTTACAGGTTCCCTGGAATCAAAACTGGTTTTGAACCCAAAATAATCGAAGTTTAAAAGTGAGCTTAAGTAACACGAAGTCTAGGTTCACTTTTCTCATACTGAGAACAGAGTAGAAAAATGTCGAAGTCCTTCCTTGACACCGAGAGAGAAATCTTATGTGTCACTTGCACGACCACCGAGTATCATAACACAGTTCACTCCCAACCTTTCCTTCTTCTATGATATCTTTCTCTCTCCCTCCTTCCGTAGACCTTCCGGCGGAAGGATCTGACTTCATAAACCAAGTCATAGTGAACATGACGTCCGAACTAACACATATTTCACCTTCACTTTTGTGATCACTTTCGTCTCTCATACTCATGGTCATGTTTATGTCAGCTGAATCCATAACGGGCCACAGTCTAAACTGCTGACCTACCTAGTAGGCTGTTTGGCAACCTGCAACGGACCTGGACAAGAATCGGTTTTTATGTCTCTGATATCTCTTCTTAGTCAGTATACTGATTATTCTCTACTTACTTCCTCTCTCTCTCCAAGGACAATCTCTTTGACAACCTCTTTGTTATCCGACCATGTGGTTTATGACTTCTAGAATCGCTTCAGTAAAACAGCCTCGGCCAGGCAGCAGATTCCCTAACTATAAACCAAGTATGTACCGAAACTTTCCTGAAAAAAGCGGGACGCCTTATCTTAAGAATTAACCATAGACGATTCTTGAAAATAGTTTCATTGTTTCCCACACCCAAATTGCTGGCTAGCGAATTTCACCTCACCTAACGTGGGGGCATAGCATAAAAAAACCGGGACCGGTGCAATACTAGTCTCGGAAATTTGCGTCCAGGCAACCTATCTGAATCCGGCAGCGCCTAATAGAGCGGCAGCCCGGACCGTTGAGATACAACGAACGAGATACCGACTGTAACCCCTACTGGTATTTAGGAGTAGACTTGTAAACTGTGAAACTGACCGTCTGCCGAAAATATATGGGTGGCTTACTTAACAAGCACCACTAATTGCTCGTTAGATTTTGGGTCTAGATCCAATATATGAGATACCAGTTGAAACTAATATAAAATATATCTGCAGACTCTACTGATTATAGAATGACCAGTGACAGACATTTTGGAGGGTGGGTTCCCCCTGACAGACACACTGAAAAGGGGGGGTTAATTGGATCTAGATCAACTTAGGAGATACCGAGTAAAATTTACACTACAATAGCACTGCACATCCTAGAATACTGTGGTGGTAATGACAGACGTTTTAGTGGGTGGTTACCCCCTGACAGACACCCCACAACGAGTGGGGAGGGGGAGGGGGAGACAGGATTTGCATCCAACATTGGAGATAACAAGTATGATTTGTACTACAATAGCACTGCACATCCTTGAGTACTGTGGTGGTAATGACAGACATTTTGAGGGTGGTTACCCTCTGGCAGACACCCCACAACAAGTAGGGAGGGGGAGAGGGAGGGGGAGACAGGATCTGCATCCAACATTGGATAAAGTAAAATTTTCACCACAATAGCACTTCATATCCTAGAATGCTGTGATGGTAATGCCAGACATTTTAGTGGGTGGTTACCCTTTCACAGACATAACCTACGATTGGAAGGGAGAGGTGGGACACCTTGAAATATTTCAAAATCTATCATAGGCAATAATAATATTAGAAATATGGTAAGTATCTGAAAATCGTGAGCCTGATAAAATGTAAAAGGCAAAAAATTCAAGAAATATTGTGATGTTTCAGGATAAGAATTACTGCCGGAGTTATTTTTTAAAATTCCTATTGAAGAATGAAATATTTCACATCTATATAAATACTATGTGTGAGACTTCCTAGGCTTGGTCTACTTTCTATAGTTTCACACACACACACACAGACACACACACACACACAAAAAAAAAAAACACACACACACATATATATATTATATATATATATAACAATATATAAATATATATATATAATATATATATATATATATATATATATATATATATATATACTATATATAATATTAGCACTATCCTTTGGTTTGGAGTTATTACTTCACACAAAGTATTTTATCTGAATGGGACGGGGTCACAATTGGCAACAGCTACAAGTATGTGTGCTGAGCCATTTTTGAATAATTAAACCAGTCATATGGCGCCAATAATTAAACCAGTCATATGGTGCCACTCTCAGTTCCTCTAAAAAAAGAAATGTAAGATATGTATTCTCGCTTTAATAGCGTCTTTGGTCATTTTCTTTTCTTGCCTATAGTTAGGACACTGCAGCCATGTCGAGGTTCGTAGCCCAACGTGTCTTACCATAAAGGAATTGTTCTTTAGTTGCTGTTGGTTCGTGTGGATGAAATGAAATTTTTATCGGATATGGGAATTCGATTGATATTAAGACCAAAGTCCCATCATAAAGAGCCGTTTTAACACCCGCACATTCACAAAGAGATTATGTATCACAACACAAATAATTACTTGAAACGGAAATGTGAATGAATTGTTCAGGATATGCTAACTATAAATATTGAAACATTTTCACCCATTCTATTCCCCCTCCCGAAGTTCATTATATCCAGTAGACAGGCACTAACATCATATTATATCCTCACGTCTGTTCAACGTATTTACCATTGCTAATATATTTTATAATGCGTCTCCAACACAGACAAAAAAATCGGACAACCGAAAGTGCAAATCTGGAGTAGCGATCTCCCTGCCTAGAGTGACTTCGGAAGGCCGTATTGAAAGGTCTTGGTCCAGCTCTTAGCACTATATTTTATTACTATTTTCTTTTAATCTTTATTATTATTATTATTATATTATTATTATTATTGTTGTTATTATTATTATTATTTTTTTTTTTTTTTGCTCTATCACAGTCCTCCAATTCGACTGGGTGGTATATATATTAGGGCTCGTGCCTTGTATGATAAGGCGCCCTATGAGGTAATGTTAGACTTGCGATAATCTTACGCTAAGTCTGTTGGTATTGCACTTCCATCTTCAATGGAGTGTTTTGGGGTTTGTAGATCACTTACGAAGTCGGGATTATCTTCTTGTTTATGACGATGATGTGTTAAACTCATGGTGAGGAGGTTCTTGTAGAAAACACGAAGTATAAAAATATATATATTCTTCTGAAGTTTTACATGCTGAAGATCAGATATGATTGTACAAGTCTTCTAATAACGATAGCTTGATCGCTTCTGCCAATGATGATGGCTACTTCTGTTATCTCTACATGATAAAGCTTAGGTAAAGAGATACAGGTCTTCTAATGACGATAGCTAACTCTGTTCTGCCTGTCTACCATCTCTGTTACAAGTTATGAAGGAACAGACAGTAGTTCGAACATATGAACATACATACAAATGACATAGTTTCATACGAACACACATCAAAATGAGACACGCTACAGATCACGTAGGCCGTTTGAATTATATGTCGGGGTAGTTGTCTCAAGCAGGGAGCTTGGACTAATGTTTTATAAACAATTGAATGACTACAGGTGACGGCATGTTATCTTAGCCTACATACTTATTGTATACGTCATCTTTAGCGTCTCTAGTCCTGATCACATTCCTGCAAGCAATCTGGTTGACCTCTTTAGTTTTAGTCTTTTATATATAGGAACTAACATTCATATTTTTATTATGTAAACACTTACATTAGCTCGGTCAGCTACAAAACCAACTACTGAATATTACTCAAACTTGACTTGCATTTGACTTATAGGAGTGTGATACAGACACTATGTGATATATATATATATATATATATATATATATATATATATATATATATATATATATATATATATAAGTAAATAAAAATTCATGGTGTACATGGAATTGATTCAAGTAATAAAACATATAAAACTATGATATTGGTAAATAATAGTGATCACGGGATATATAATGATACAGTTTTTCACTTCATCTCATTAAGATACATATGCTACAGAAAATACCTAATTGTATTCTGATAATTGCATAGAATGAAGATTAACATGATAAAAATCATATTTAACTGATAAAAAATTTCATATATGAATTGATAAATTTATTTAATGTTTATGCTGATTGATTCGTTGATTTTATGCAAACTGTTATATATCTGATTCATTAATCCATACACTAACTCATATATTAACTGCAGATATTGGTAAGATAAAAGTAACAAGAATTTGATTATCGGCTACCTGATTTGGGGGGGTATATCATATGTATATGGATTCATATAATTATGATTAATATATGTGCACTTTAAATAGATTCCTATTGCGTACACGCAAAGATATATTTAGATTCTGTTATTTATGATCATTTATATAAGAGATTCCTATTGCGTACACGCAAAGATATATTTCGACTCTGTTATTATGATCCAATTATATATAGGATACATGATACTTTATATATATAGGATACATGACCGAGGTTATACTACTTCACTTTTAACTAGCGTTCGAACAACTTTTCGTCCATTACACAGTTCCAGACAACCTCCTATAGCCTGGGCGGGTCCAACGTTCTATTTTGCGCTCATACTTATTCTCTGCATCCTAAGCTACACGATTACGTTCGCGATGAATAAAAAAAACATCCCCAGCACGAGTCCTTCGCCAGCAAAGTAGAGTTGAATATCCTTCGGGTCGTAATTGTCGGAAGTATGTCCTTTTTGTAGTCGATTTCCACAGCCGCCGGAGCGTTCCGCATTAAAACGAGATTAACGACGAGATACGGTGTCGGTCGAAGAAGTCCATGAAATTCCTTTCACATTGTAGGCGGTTGTTACTTGACTGTACTCATCCGCAGCGACGAACGATTTTTTGAAGTTGCGATGTGAAACTCTCGTACTGCAGGATACTGTAACCAGGTTCCATTAATCAGCCTGCAAGTGAAATTATACTTGTCACAAGGGCAAAGTAAATTCAGACGACATCCAAATACAGGGGAGGGGAGAGAGCCATTTAGACCAGACTTAACCCACAATGAATTCGCTGATATTTGGAATTCAAAAGAGTCCGCTGTACAAACTTTTTTATCCATGGCATTAACAATGAGTGAACCTATCCAGGTCTATGATGACTGTAAAAATATCCATAATTATAACAAATAAACAGATATCAATACAAATCCCAAAGAAAATTCGATATTACTGGTAGTAAATTACTAGACAAAGAAGTGGAAAACGGAGCTATTTGTAAGATTGCCAGGCAACATAAGAGTCAAAGAGAAGATTAATCATAATTCTGTATTTCTCTATGCTAACTGAAATTAAGTTGTGATAAAATCTGATCCTATGTGCCCTAACAAAAGTTTCATATTCAATTTTCTCGCGCGCATCCTCTGAGGTTAATTTTAAAAACTTTATTAATAGGTAGGAGGTGCAACGAAAAAACCCACTATGTAACTAATTTCTATATAAATTTTGGGTTTTTCAAGAAAATGTGACATTTTCCCATGAATGTTTTACTTGAATTGTAATAGGCTAATGTTGCAAGTAAATATTTCATATACATATCTTGATACTTCTAAATGTCTATGAGGTTCAGAAAAAATTAATTCATTTTGTTGTTATAGAAATTCTATTTGCTTATTTGTTATTAATTTTTAAAATGATTGCAACTCCTTAACTAAAGTTGCATTGCGATACGGATAGACACGTCTGCCTTGCCCATGAGAAGTTCGGGCTAAGCATTCCTTTCTCCAGTCAATCTGCTTTGCAAGCGCAAGATGAAGCCTGTGCAAGCAGATATTTGAGGTTAAAGGAATCACTGCTGATACGGCAAACGCGACAGACCTAGAACTGATGACGTCGTCACCAGCTTAAGAGTTACGTTACTTGCTGTAAGAGATACGACTTTAGGATAAATTTTTTGTTTTTTTAATACTAGACCCACATGAGAAGAATGTCTGAAAAAAAAAACAGTACCAAAATTGAACAATATATTAGTTTCATGTTGGAAATCTGCATAATTGTAATTATGTTAAATTAAATATTCCTTATTCAAACTAATGAAAAAGGTTTCCATACAAATTCTATATATATTATTAGCCCTGTATAAGATTCATATAGGATTATTCCATAGATAACATTTTCACTTCTAGACTTCCTGACTTTAAAATCTCTTTTATTTTATTTTAATTATTTATTTATTTATTATTATTATTTTTTTTTTTCCATTGACTACGAATATAAATCACCGAGACAGACAATATGTCAGTAGGTTTTGGATATGTGTTTGAACTTTTAGCTTATTTGTCATTACTAAAGCGTTAAGTTAGAGTTCAAATCTTTACACATATATATTTGGATATTTAATTAACCTATGGTTACGTTTTGCTTATTGATTTTATCGTGATTCCTTTTTTATTATGATTTGTAACCCTTCCGACTTCTTACGGAGTGTATTATATTGACTCCACTTGTATCCATGTTTATTTTATTTTTTTATATTTATTTATTTATATATTGTTTTTATATATATATTTGATAAATTAATGGTTGGCTTGAATATGTGGAAAAGTGTTCTAGCGGCGTACCGTATAAGGCTACTTGCGGTATCAATTCTATAGATACAAGATATAAATGATAAAGGTATTTAAAACCGCGAGAACCGCTATAATCCAGTTCGGATCCAATATCATGAGTTGTAACTCGTAAGACATTGACACTTCCTATTTAATTATCCGTTATTCTACCAAACCGATTGACTCTGGGTGATAAAATATATTATTGTTTTTCTTAATGGAAAGGAATTCACACGAGTTAAGAAGATTATTGATTTACACCACCCGAGTCAGAGATTATTGTGTTGAATTCCATATTTATTGATTTAGCACTCATAAATATTCCTAACGCACTCAATTGCGGTGTTTGTTTTTAGTGCTATTAATTCTATATAACGTGTCAAGGAACTATTGACACTAAGAAGTGTTTATTCCCTCTGTCAGACTCGTAATTCTGTTAATAATTCTACGTATATTCTTTCAAGGATTGATTTGGCACAGGATAGGCTCCTAAACTGACAGGTGTCTTAGTGTATCCCTTGTTTTCATGACACGTGTTACAATTAGTTATGTGCTTTTTATATCTGTAAGCATTGTAGGCCAATAAAACAGTGATTTGGCTTTCTGTGACATAGTAGGGAACCCTGGATGACGGAATGCAATATGTTTATGACGATTGGTATGAAGAGATTATTACTACTACCTGGTCGTTAGTCATCTGCTGTGTTCTTCGGGTTTTCCTCGTCACAGACCTACATATAATATTACATTTGATTACATTATTCTGATACACATACTTTAAATATACTTTTGCTTTAGGGTTTCTGCTCGAAGTGTTTATTGTTTTTGCTTAGCCGCTGACCCTGTTTCCGTTCAAAGTGTTTATTGTTTGATGTTTATTGCTGCTGACTCTGTTTCCGTTCGAAGTGTTTATTGTTTGGGTTATGTCTGTTGACTCTTGCCTTGTTCAGTTTGTAACAGTTCTGCGCTCCAACCCAGATATTCAATGCTCGCGATCTCTTGGGTTAAGGAATTTCTTGTTTAGATACGGTTTTTTTTTTAACAATAGGCACGGATGGTGTTTCTATATCTTTTAGTCTAATTAATGGTTCTTGCGGTCTCTATATGCGGGATTGCAGGATAATGCGTCAGCTATGAATATTTGCTTTCCCAGGTATATCTTTATCTTGGCTCCAAAGACCTGAATGATCATTTGTCACCGAGTTCCTTTTGGACTGTGATTAAAGCCTTTGAAAAACTTGGTAAAGGATTCATGTTTCAGTAAGGACTTTATCAGGATAGCCATAGATTATTGAACTTAAGATGTACTAGGTGAGTTAAAGATACCTAGCCCTTCCTTGCCTATTACTGCATATTTACTTTCAGAGGGCTTTAGTTTACGTGAATAAAAAGCTATAGGAAAGAACTGTTTATCATATTACTGAAGTAGTACCCCTCTTACCCCCTTGGTCTGAGGCGGCTGTTGCAATAAAAAAAATTCTTTATTTAAATCAGGGATTTTTAAGTTAGGTGAGCTGCATTTTCCGCTTTTAAGATATCGAACGCCTGTTGATGCTTTTCAGACCATAATAAATCTACGCTCTTCTTCGTAAGATCTGTTAAAGGAGCTGTCATGATTGAAAGAGTTACATATTTACATACGATTGTAATACCCACTACAGCGCCAAAGTGCTGTATCCCCCTTTTACGTTAATAGGTATCCGAAAAGTTATGAATAGCCGACACCTTACCATGGACTTACTTTAAGACCTTGACTAGACACTAAAAACCTAGATAAACATGTTCGGTTTTTTAAAAACTCACATTTAGATATTTTACTCTGAGATTATTTGTCTTTGTCTCTGTAGCACTAGCTCTAGTTTATGTGAATGTACTTCTAAGGTATTAGAAAAGATTACAAGATCATCCATATAGGCATGTAGGGTATCCACTAAAAGTCTCCAAACACTATATTGTAATTGGGGTGCAACAACGTAAGCCGGAGGCATACGTGAAAAATTGATAATGTCCCCTGAGTGTGCTGAAAACGGTGTATGAGGTACAATCACTTAGGTAATGGTATCTGGTAAAAGCTTTTAAGTAAGTCCAAATTGGGTGAAAAAAAAAATTTATTCTAACCTAACAGAGATAAGATGTCGTCGGCTACATGGCACTGGAAACTATCGGGAGTCGTTTCCTTGTTTAAGCGTCAGAAAATCTACGCAGATATGCCAAGTCTGATCTTTTATGGCATGACGTTTGAGGGAAAAATCATATGGGCTTATTTGATTTCCTAATGACTCCTATTACTAACATTTTTCAACTTCGTCATTTATCTCTATTTTGAAATTTCATTGAGAATCTATACGAAGGGTACGTAAATAGCTTTTTTTTTTTTTATGTTTGTCCGTTAGACCGTGTTTGTGTTAAATTACATTCCGTTTTTTCCAGAGATCACTCGCCAGTGGAGAAAACTTCCTGGTATTCAGGTAAAAGATAAAAAAAAAAAATTTCTGCTGATCAACCTCTGCTTGAATGACTTTACGGATATTACTTTAGATTAGATTTTTATCAGAGAGATTCATCTACGACTGGTTGGCGGGATTAAAAATTACAACAATAAAAAAAATGCGATATTTATATGTATAGGTTTTGTGGATTACCTATATTAACTTGTTGCTGCTAGTCAAACCCGTGTCCCCCCCCCCCCTTAGGGCTTTGTTTCGCGGAAATCGTTTTATATTTCAGAGTGTCGGGAAGCAGTAAAAGGTTTCATTTCCAGCAAAGAAAGTCTTTTTACAACGCACTAAGACATTCGAGGGTGCATGCTTCTCGAGATTTTGCGTGCAAAGTGCGACTGCGGTTGTGGGAGAATTCTGTTGGGTCATTTGAACAATGTTATGATTTATGAGACAAATGTATAGTTCCTTTATATAAGTTATTATTTGATTATTTGTCTCTTTTTTGTTCAAACTGATTTTAATATGTTTGAAGGTTTATAGGATTTTCTTTTGATAAACACTCCTTATTTTGCAGGATGTAAGATAATATTTTGTGTATCCCTAGATGGATATCTTACAATTACACTAGATACAGATCAATGTTTTTTATAACTATAGAGGTATCTGTAAACGCTCGCTTATCCGGACTTCTCATTAGGGAGTTTGAACAACAGACGGTATGCCGTAAATACAAGATATTACGTGTACTAAAGAAATAAAACAAGATATTCTAATTTTTATACGGCGCGTACAGTTGGGCTTAATCCACCCAGTATTTATTCATAACTTAATGTATTAAAATTAAACGAAAACCTGCTCTGATTACTTTATACAGTCGTGTGCTTTATAGGAAAAATCCTTTTTAATTCAAAAAGATATTGGCATGTATGAACCAACATCGCTTTTTCCCACTCTGCTAGAGTCGCTTATTGTGTGGAATTTGCTATGCTTTGAACACTTCGGCAGTTTTGACTGACCTTGACCGCTTGACTAGGTGACACAGTCACCGAGTTTGCTTGTTTGATTCTGAACGGGCTACTGTTTTTTCTATTTCTTTTTTTGTAATAATTAGGATCCTTCTCTTTATTACCATCGGCAACGTATTGTGTGTTTTTTGCATTATGTTGCTGGTTACCGTATAAAGCAATTGAATGACGAACTATTAGGAACTGAGCGATTACTAATAAGACAAGTTATCACTACTGCATTCCATATTAACTGTTTGTACTTCATTCTTTGCTAAAATTTGAAATAGTGAGGGATCCTGGTCAGCGCTTTTAGCCTGATGAAAGTTTTTTACAGACATGTTATTCCTTGCAATCCAGCCATATTTTTAAAGTTAAGTTGAGTCATTGAGGTTCGATATTTTTATATAACTCAAAAACTCAAGGCTAAAACTGCGATCGGGACTTGCAAGGAGCATTTATTGTCATGACCCGAAATAGTGTTACCTCTAATTTATCTAGATTTGTACGGGTGTTCCACTTGTTTTTGTGTGTTTTCTAATCACTACGGTGCTTTAACGACCCTATCCATGCATCTGTATAAATACAGACGTCCACTGCGTAAACTCATATTCACTGTTTAATATGATTTGTTACGTAAGGGTTATTAATAATCACCCAAAATGATAAAATTAACATAGTATATGATTATGATATTTCAGTAGAACTTCTGGAAACAGACACTCAAAGATAAAAACTCGCAGTAGCGAAATCTTCAAATTGGATGTAGATAATTTCTGTAAAAAAAAGTAGATTAAGAATGCCTCGTAACTTCAGCCACAGGAATAACGAAATTCGACCTGTAAAGGAAACACACTCAAAGTTACTCCAAATGAAATAAAAAATTGTACTTAGCTTGCTTTTGCGGGAAGTCACGGTGTTCCGATAACGACACGGACGGCCTTGGTCCTCCTCCTCTATTTAGCGGATGACCTGGTTTGGCTTCAGTTTCCCCCGTGCGCGTTGTTTCGATGATTCGAGCCCTTGAAAGATCCGATGCTGCAGACGCGTTCGGTTTGTTTCTTGAAGTTCCGGAAACGCTCACTAACGATGTTTTCTTGAATGATTCTAATGAGAGACGAAGCTTGCGTTGCCGTAGGAAAAAGGACACGTCGGTTTTGCTTCTTGAAGTTATTCACTAAACGATGATACTAAGTTGCTTGAAGAATCTCTTGCTTTCGTTGTCGTTAAAGAGTTCTTATATGATACTTCATTATTCTGATTTTTCTTCGGAGAAGTTGTAGAGTTCTTCTGGTCCACTGCCACCAATATTAGGGCTCGTGCCTTGTATGATAAGGCGCCCTATGAGGTAATGTTAGACTTGCGATAATCTTACGCTAAGTCGGTTGGTATTGCACTTCCATCTTCAATGGAGTGTTTTGTGGTTTGTAGATCACTTACGAAGTCGGGATTATCTTCTTGTTTATGACGATGATGTGTTAAACTCATGGTGAGGAGGTTCTTGTAGAAAACACGAAGTATAAAAATATATATATTCTTCTGAAGTTTTACATGCTGAAGATCAGATATGATTGTACAAGTCTTCTAATAACGATAGCTTGATCGCTTCTGCCAATGATGATGGCTACTTCTGTTCTCTCTACATGATAAAGCTTAGGTAAAGAGATACAGGTCTTCTAATGACGATAGCTAACTCTGTTCTGCCTGTCTACCATCTCTGTTACAAGTTATGAAGGAACAGACAGTAGTTCGAACATATGAACATACATACAAATGACATAGTTTCATACGAACACAATCAAATGAGACACGCTACAGATCACGTAGGCCGTTTGAATTATAGGTCGGGGTAGTTGTCTCAAGCAGGGAGCTTGGGACTAATGTTTATTTAAACATTGAAATGACTACAGGTGACGGCATGTTATCTTAGCCTACATACTTATTGTATACGTCATCTTTAGCGTCTCTAGTCTGATCACATTCCTGCAAGCAATCTGGTTGACCTCTTTAGTTTTAGTCTTTTATATATATGGACTAACATTCCATATTTTTAATATGTAAACACTTACATATATAGTGTGGGGTTCCGGGTTGCATCCTACCTCCTTAGGAGTCCATCACTTTTCTTACTATGTGTGCCGTTTCTAGGATCACACTTTTCTGCATAAGTCCTGGAGCTACTTCAGCCTCTAGTTTTTCTAGATTCCTTTTCAGGGATCTTGGGATCGTGCCTAGTGCTTCTATGATTATGGGTACGATTTCCACTGGCATATCCCATATCCTTCTTATTTCTATTTTCAGATCTTGATACTTATCCATTTTTTCCCTTCCCTCTCTTTCTCTTCAACTCTGGTGTCCCATGGTATTGCGACATCAATGAGTGATACTTTCTTCTTGACTTTGTCAATCAACGTCACGTCTGGTCTATTTGCACGTATCACCCTATCCGTTCTGATACCATAGTCCCAGAGGAATCTTTGCCTGATCGTTTCTATCACTCCCTCAGGTTGGTGCTCATACCACTTATTACTGCAAGGTAGCTGATGTTTCTTGCACAGGCTCCAGTGGAGGGCTTTTGCCACTGAATAATGCCTCTTTTTGTACTGGTTCTGTGCAAGTGCCGGGCATTCGCTTGCTATGTGGTTTATGGTTTCATTTTTCGTATTGCACTTCCTACATATGGGAAAGATGTTATTTCTGTCTATCGTTCTTTGAACATATCTGGTTCTTAGGGCCTGATCTTGTGCCGCTGTTATCATTCCTTCAGTTTCCTTCTTTAGCTCTCCCCTCTGTAGCCATTGCCATGTGTCATCTCTGGCTAGTTCTTTAGTCTGTCTCATGTATTGTCCGTGCATTGCTTTGTTGTGCCAGTCCTCTGTTCTGTCTGTCATTCTCCTGTCTCTGTATATTTCTGGGTCTTCGTCTACTTTTATTAGTCCTTCTTCCCATGCACTCTTTAGCCACTCGTCTTCACTGGTTTTCAGATATTGCCCCAGTGCTCTGTTCTCGATGTTGAAGCAGTCCTCTATACTTAGTAGTCCTTTCCCTCCTTCCTTTCGTGTTATGTATAGTCTGTCCGTATTTGCTCTTGGGTGTAGTGCTTTGTGTATTGTCATATGTGTCCTGGTTTTCTTATCTATGCTGCAGAGTTCTGCCTTCGTCCATTCCACTATT
The DNA here is from genome assembly GCF_015104395.2 of Macrobrachium nipponense. Taxonomy (NCBI): domain Eukaryota; kingdom Metazoa; phylum Arthropoda; class Malacostraca; order Decapoda; family Palaemonidae; genus Macrobrachium; species Macrobrachium nipponense. Next base: position 78,255,094 of record NC_087214.1, on the reverse strand, counting down.
CCTGCGCTGTATTTGATTACTGGCACTGCCCATGTGTTTGATGTTGCTCCCATCTGGTAGCTTTATCCCTTCAGTTCTCGTTACTTTGCCTTTTTGTATGTTGACTAGGGCGCATTTTTCTATTCCAAACTCCATCCTGATGTCCCCAGATACAAGCCTTACAGTCTGGATTAGGGTATCCTTTTTCCGTGATGCTCTTACCATACAGCTTGATGTCGTCCATCTTCTGTAGTAATTTTGTATTATTATTATTATTATTATTATTTTTTTTTTTTTTTTTTTTTGCTCTATCACAGTCCTCCAATTCGACTGGGTGGTATTTATAGTGTGGGGTTCCGGGCTGCATCCTGCCTCCTTAGGAGTCCATCACTTTTCTTACTATGTGTGCCGTATCTAGGATCACACTCTTCTGCATGAGTCCTGGAGCTACTTCAGCCTCTAGTTTTTCTAGATTCCTTTTCAGGGATCTTGGGATCGTGCCTAGTGCTCCTATGATTATGGGTACGATTTCCACTGGCATATCCCATATCCTTCTTATTTCTATTTTCAGATCTTGATACTTATCCATTTTTTCCCTCTCTTTCTCTTCAACTCTGGTGTCCCATGGTATTGTGACATCAATGAGTGATACTTTCTTCTTGACTTTGTCAATCAACGTCACGTCTGGTCTGTTTGCACGTATCACCCTATCCATTCTGATACCATAGTCCCAGAGGATCTTTGCCTGATCGTTTTCTATCACTCCCTCAGGTTGGTGCTCATACCACTTATTACTGCAAGGTAGCTGATGTTTCTTGCACAGGTTCCAGTGGAGGGATTTTGCCACTGAATCATGCCTCTTTTTGTACTGGTTCTGTGCAAGTGCCGGGCATTCACTTCCTATGTGGTTTATGGTTTCATTTTTCGTATTGCACTTCCTACATATGGGAAAGATGTTATTTCTGTCTATCGTTCTTTGAACATATCTGGTTCTTAGGGCCTGATCTTGTGCCGCTGTTATCATTCCTTCAGTTTCCTTCTTTAGCTCTCCCCTCTGTAGCCATTACCAATTGTCATCGCTGGCTAGTTCTTTAGTCTGTCTCATGTATTGTCCGTGTATTGGTTTGTTGTGCCAGTCCTCTGTTCTGTCTGTCTTTCTCTTGTCTCTGTATATTTCTGGGTCTTCGTCTACTTTTATTAGTCCTTCTTCCCATGCACTCTTTAGCCACTCGTCTTCACTGGTTTTCAGATATTGCCCCAGTGCTCTGTTCTCGATGTTGACGCAGTCCTCTATACTTAGTAGTCCTCTCCCTCCTTCCTTTCGTGTTATGTATATTTGCTCTTGGGTGTAGTGCTTTGTGTATTGTTTTCTGATCTATGCTTCGGAGTTCTGCCTTCGTCCATTCGACTATTCCTGCTCTGTATCTGATTACTGGCACTGCCCATGTGTTATTATTATTATTATTATTATTATTATTATTATTATTATTATTATTATTTTACCCAATTTCACAGAGAAAATTTAACTTACGAAAACAGGCCTAAGCACTCCAACCGTTGTGGTCAAGGTCTAAGCATCTGCTCTTGGATCTAAGCAGTGTCAAGCATAAATGGTTCCTGTGTAAATTACAGGACTTTCTTTGCATACAGTAGCGAAGAACTAACTAAATAGTAATGAAGTACAATCACTGAACACTAACATTCACAATGCACTTACTCAGTAAGCACTCACACTTACATACATTCACTATAAACACACACACTTAACATACACTCACACTCAATAACACTAAACACACTGAATATCCAACACTCTCTAGGCACTCACTATACACTAAATGCTCACTAAACACTTAGAACACTAAGCTCACTAAATACTCATTATACCCCAAACACTCGGTAAATATTCACTAAACACTCACTTAATCCTAGACATTAATTAAATACTAACACTCACTAAACCCTAAGCACTCATTAAATACTAAATGTTTACCAAACCCTAAATACTTATTAAATACTAAACAGTGAATGAACATCCACTCATTAAAAACCCAATAAACACATACACACTAAACATTTGCTAAACACTAACATTCACAAGACATTCACTAAACACTCACTGAATACTTACTAAACATTCACCACACACAAAAAATCACAAAACTTTAACTGAACCTAAACACTCACTAAACAATGACTGAATACTTCCACACTAAACATTCACTAAACCCTAAACACTCATTGAATACTTAGACTCTAAATAATCACTAAACGCTAACATTCACAAGACATTCACTAAGACCCTAAAGACAAAACATGCACTGAATACTTACACAATAAACATTCAATAAAATTCACAAAACATTCACTAAACCCTAAAGACTCAGTAAACATTCACTGAAAAACTGACTACACAAAACAGTCACTAAACCCTAAACTAAACGGTCATCAACCACTTACTCATAAACACTCACTAAATGTTTATTAACTAAACCTTAACAATTCGCTAAAACACTCACTCATTGAACATAAA
>NC_087214.1:78223647-78252082 GCF_015104395.2 Macrobrachium nipponense | reverse complement strand
TTTATGTTCAATGAGAAAGTGTTTAGCGAATTGTTAAGGTTTAGTGAATAAACGTTTAGTGAGTGTTATGAGTAAGTGGTTGATGACCGTTAGTTTAGGGTTTAGTGGGACTGTTTAATGTGTCAGTTTTCAGTGAAGTTTACTGAGTGTTAGGGTTTAGTGAATGTTTTGTGAATTTTATTGAATGTTTATTGTGTAGGATTCAGTGGATGGTTTGTCTTTAGGGTCTTAGTGAATGGTCTGTGAATGTTAGCATTTTGTGATTATTTAGAGTCTAAGTATTCAATGAGTGTTTAGGGATTTAGTAAATGTTTAGTGTGGAAGTATTCAGTCATTGTTTAGTGAGTGTTTAGGTTCAGTTAAAGTTTTGTGATTTTTTGTGTGTGGTGAATGTTTAGTAAGTATTCAGTGAGTGTTTAGTGAATGTCTTGTGAATGTTAGTGTTTAGCAAATGTTTAGTGTGTATGTGTTTATTGGGTTTTTAATGAGTGGATGTTCATTCACTGTTTAGTATTTAATAAGTATTTAGGGTTTGGTAAACATTTAGTATTTAATGAGTGCTTAGGGTTTTAGTGAGTGTTAGTGTTTAATTAATGTCTAGGATTAAGTGAGTGTTTTGTGAATATTTACCGAGTGTTTTGGGTATAATGAGTATTTAGTGAGCTTAGTGTTCTAAGTGTTTAGTGAGCATTTAGTGTATAGTGAGTGCCTAGTGAGTGTTGGATATTCAGAGTGTTTAGTGTTATTGAGTGTGAGTGTATGTTAAGTGTGTGTGTTTATAGTGAATGTATGTAAGTGTGAGTGCTTACTGAGTAAGTGCATTGTGAATGTTAGTGTTTAGTGATTGTACTTCATTACTATTTAGTTAGTTCTTCGCTACTGTATGCAAAGAAAGTCCTGTAATTTACACAGGAACCATTTATGTTGACACTGCTTAAATCCCAGGGCATCCTTGGGCGGGGCATACGTATCGGTAGACGACGTTGGACTGCTTCAGGGCGGGGTCCTCCGTTTGGGGAGGGGTTTGTTCTTCATCAGGAGGTCTTTCGTACGCCGATTCTTGTAGTAAATAATGAGGGACACTCTCTTTCCTTCCTCCATGGGCCGGACGTGTTCCTCTATTATTTTCTTCATGGCTGCTTCTACTTCCTTGTATTGGTGGTGCATGAAGGCTTTATAGAAAAGTTTGATATCCTCCGGGGGCGGAATGTTCCTTCTCTCTTCCTCCGTCATGTACCACTTGTCAAGGGCGGCTCGAGTTTCTCGGTTTACGAGTTTGTTCGAGTACCCATTGTTAATTAGCATCTGGGATGCTCGGTCGAGTTCGAGGTGTGTGTCCTGCCACGTCGAACAGTGCGAGAGGGCCCTCCTGACGAAGGCCCTGACGGTGGTGGTCTTGAACCTCGCAGGACACTCGCTATCACCATTCAGACAAAGTCGAGGTTCGTAGCTTTGGTGTAAACGGTAGTCGCCAACTTCTGATTCGTCTTCGTGACAAGGACGTCGAGGAAGGGGAGCCGATCGTTGCTGCTGTACTTGACAGTGAAGTTGAGTGCGCTGTTCTGCAGGAACTGCTGCCGAAGGGCTTCTACCTCATCCTCGCAGTCGGCTTGCACGAAGATGTCATCGATGTAGCGTGCGTATGTGCGGGGACATCTGTGTTGCGAGAAGACCCTTTCTTCCACTTCTCCATGTAGAAGTTAGCGAAGAGGACTCCTAAGGGGGACCCCATCGCTACGCCATCCTTCTGGCGGTACATCTGTCCTCTGGGTGGGTGGTGAAAGGGGCTCTCTTCGTACAGATATCCCAGCAGGGTTCTTAAGGAGTCTTCTGGGATGTTAGGGGGTCGGTCATATCGGGATTCCTATATACCCGCTCCATGATGATCCATATCGTCTCGTCGACTGGGACGTTGGTGAATAGGGACTCAACGTCTAAGGACGCCATGGTTCCCGCACCGGGGAGTCACGGATCTTCTCCAAAAATTCCACCGATGAGGTGAGGCAGTACCTGGAGGGGATGTAGGGGGTCAGAATTTTTTATTAAGGCGTTTGGCCAGAGCGTAAGTCGGGGCGGGCGTTTGGCTGATGATCGGCGTAGGGGGTTGCCTTCCTTGTGGGTCTTCACGTTCCCGTAAAGGTAGCCGAGGCTGTAGTCACCTTGGATGGGCGGGAGGTGTGTGGCATTCGCAGCGGCATTCACGGCTGCGATGACCCGGTTGGCGTCGCGTTTGATGTCTTCCGTAGGGTTCTTCGTAAGTCTCTCGAACTTAGAGACATCAGACAAGATGGCGTCGAGTTTCTCGAAGTATTCCGAGGTGCTGATGAGCACGAACGCGGCTGTCTTGTCTGCACGCCTTACGGTGATGTCTTCTTTCTTCTTCAGATCTGCGGCTGCCTCCTTCATCTCTTTGGTGTAGATACCGCTCGAGTATGACCCCCTGTCCGTAAGGGCCTCTGCTAGCAGAAGAGGTTGAAGGGCGTCCGTCGTTGTTAGGATCTTCTTTGCTTCCAACTGCTGAATCGAGTCGAGGAGCATCTCAATCTCCAGGCGTTTCTCGTGTTTCTTCGGTTTTGACATGAAGTGGCAGTTTAGTCCGAGGTTTAATATGTCATTTTGTTCAGGGTGGGCTGGTATGGAGTGAGGTTGATATACCTCTGTGTCTTTTCTTGAATGTGTAGCTTACCGCCGTTGAGGGAGACAAGCTTGCGGGTTACGCCCCTAACCCGGTTACGCATGTCTTCTTCGCTTAGGTAGGCAAGGCGCGTTGTTAATATCTTCGTAGGTGGGAGGCTCGCGCTGGTCCTCCGCTGCGGTCGTCTGGTTGGTGGTGGTGGTCTCTTGCAGGGGTGTCGTGTCTGGTATTGTCATCAGAAGGCATCAAACGCGACGCCAACCGGGTCATCGCAGCCGTGAATGCCGCTACGAATGCCACACACCTCCCGCCCATCCAAGGTGACTACAGCCTCGGCTACCTTTACGGGAACGTGAAGACCCACAAGGAAGGCAACCCCCTACGCCCGATCATCAGCCAAACGCCCGCCCCGACTTACGCTCTGGCCAAACGCCTTAATAAATTCTGGCCCCCTACATCCCCTCCAGGTACTGCCTCACCTCATCGGTGGAATTTTTTGGAGAAGATCCGTGACTCCCCCGGTGCGGGAACCATGGCGTCCTTAGACGTTGAGTCCCTATTCACCAACGTCCCAGTCGACGAGACGATAGGGATCATCATGGAGCGGGTATATAGGAATCCCGATATGAGACCCCCTAACATCCCAGAAGACTCCTTAAGAACCCTGCTGGATATCTGTACAAAGAGAGCCCTTTCACCACCCACCGAGACAGATGTACCGCCAGAAGGACGGCGTAGCGATGGGGGTCCCCCTTAGGAGTCCTCCTTCGCTAACTTCTACATGGGAGAAGTGGAAGAAAGGGTCTTCTCGCAACACAAGAATGTTCCCCGCACAATACGCACGCTAACATCGATGACATCTTCGTGCAAGCCGACTGCGAGGATGAGGTAGAAGCCCTTCGGCAGCAGTTCCTGCAGAAACAGCGCACTCAACGTTCACTGTCGAGTTCAGCAGCAACGATCGGCTCCCCTTCCTCGACGTCCTTGTCACGAAGACTGAATCAGAAAGTTGGCGACTACCGGTTACACCAAAGCTATGAACCTCGACTTTGTCTGAATGGTGATAGCGAGTGTCCTGCGCGGTTCAAGACCACCACCGTCAGGGCCTTCGTCAGGAGGGCCCTCTCGCACTGTTCGACGTGGCAGGTACACACACCTCGACTCGAACCGAGCATCCCAGATGCTAATTAACAATGGGTACTCGAACAAACTCATAAACCGAGAACTCAAGCCGCCCTTGACAAGTTGGTACATGACGAGGAAGAGAAGGAATCATTCCGCCCCCGGAGGATCATCAAACTTTTCTATAAAGCCTTCATGCACCACCAATACAAGGAAGAAGAAGCAGCCATGAAGAAAATAATTAGAGGAACACGTCCGCCCCATGGAGGAAGGAAAGAGAGTGTCCCAAATCATTATTTACTACAAGAATCGGCGTACGAAAGACCTCCTGATGAAGAACAACCCCTCACCCCACCGGCAGGAGAACCCCCTGAAGCAGTGCCAACGTCGTCTACCGATACGTATGCCCCCGCCCAAGGATGCCCTGGGATTTACATCGGCATGACGACGATGCGCCTGTCAAAAAGGATTTCCTGCCACGCCCAGGAGGGCGCCATTAGCAAGCACGCCCTTGCAGTACACCGCAGAAACATCACGAGAGACGACATCGTTAGGAATATTAAGATCATCGGGAGAGCACCTGACCACGAGTCTGCGTCTCCTAGAAAGCGCTGCTCATCCTCGAGGAAAAGCCTCCCCTCAATACCACCCAAGAAGCGTTCCTGATACCGACGTGTGTGAGGAGGACCACACCCTCTCCCCTAGCGAAAGTACCAGCGCGCATGGAACGAACACCCGACATGAGAATAATACCAGGGGGTGACATCACGCAGGTAGAAGCCAATCAAGAGGCTCCCGGTGATACCCCCGCCGTATGAGTCCTTTCCTTCCGAACCAATAAAAACTCGACCTAAGCCCGGAGAAGTGCTCTGACCGTACTGGAGAGCTCGCAACACCACGATAAAAGGAGAAGGACTCAGCCACTGGAATGGAATTCAGTCCCTCAGCAGTTATCGCTTGATAATGTCCTGTCGATCAGGAGGAACGTCGCTGTTATTGAGAGAGAGAGAGGAGAGAGAGAGAGAGAGAGAGAGAGAGAGAGAGAGAGAGAGAGAGAGAGAATTGTATAAGCAATAATCAATCAATGACTCAACCAAATTTTACCATGCCCTTTGGTGCGTTGCTCGCCAGTCTAAGCAACAACGAGAAAGCCGTCATCAGAGATAGAGAAGACTCTTTATAAGATTAATAGTGCTGAAGCAGCAGTCATTTTTAACAAACATGTCTACGAGAGGGTCTCCTTCCGAAATAATAATAATAATAATAATAATAATACAAAGGTACTACAGAAGATGGATGCCGGGTACCAACTCAAGAAAAGAGGCATGGAACAGAATCAATCATCTGATGTTCATGGATGACATCAAGCTGTATGGTAAGAGCATCAGGAAATAGATACCCTAATCCCGACTGTAAGGATTGTATCTGGGGACATCAGGATGGAGTTTTGGAATAGAAAAATACGCCTTAGTCAACATACAAAAGGCAAAGTAACGAGAACTGAAGGAATAAGCTACCAGATGGGAGCAACATCAAACACATAGATGAGACAGGAATACAAATACCTGGGAATAATGGAACGAGGGGATATAAAACACCAAGGGATGAAGGACACGATCAGGAAAGAATATATGCAGAGGCTTAAGGCGATACTCAAGTCAAAACTCAACGAACCGGGGGGGGAAATATGATAAAAGCCATAAACAAATGGGCAGTGCCAGTAATCAGATACGCGCAGGAATAGTGGAATGGATGAAGGCAGAACTCTACAGCATAGATCAGAAAACCAGGAAACATATGACAATACACAAAGCACTACACCCAAGAGCAAATACGAACAGACTATACATAACACGAAAGGAAGGAGGGAGAGGACTACTAAGTATAGAGGACTGTGTCAACATCGAGAACAGAGCACTGGGGCAATATCTGAAAACCAGTGAAGACGAGTGGCTATTAGAGTGCATGGGAAGAAGGACTAATAAAAGTAGACGAAGACCCAGAAAAATATACAGAGACAGGAGAATGACAGACAGAACAGAGGACTGGCACAACAAACCAATGCACGGACAATACATGAGACAGACTAAAGAACTAGTTGCGATGACACATGGCAATGGCTACAGAGGGGAGAGCTAAAGAAGGAACTGAAGGAATGACAGCGGCGCAAGATCAGGCCCTAAGAACCAGATATTGTTCAAAAAACGATAGACGGAAATAACATCCTCTCCCATATGTAGGAAGTGCAATACGAAAAATAAAACCATAAACCACATAGCAAGCGAATGCCCGGCACTTGCACAGAACCAGTACAAAAAGAGGCATGATTCAGTGGCAAAAGCCCTCCACTGGAGTCTGTGCAAGAAACATCAGCTACCTTGCAGTAATAAGTGGTACGAGCACCAACCTGAGGGGGTGATAGAAAACGATCAGGCAAAGATCCTCTGGGACTATGGTATCAGAACGGATAGGGTGATACGTGCAAATGGACCAGACGTGACCGTTGATTGACAAAGTCAAGAAGAAAGTCATCAATCATTGATGTCGCAATACCATGGGACACCAGAGTTGAAGAAAGAAAAGAAAGGGGAAAAAATGGATAAGTATCAAGACCTGAAAATATTAATAAGTAGGATATGGGATATGCCAGTGGAAATCGTACCCATAATCATAGGAGCACTAGCACGAGACCCAAGATCCCTGAAAAGGAATCTAGAAAACTAGACGCTGAAGTAGCTCCAGGACTGATGCAGAAGAGTGTGATCCTAGAAACGGCACACATAGTAAGAAAAGTGATGGACTCCTAAGGAGGCAGGTATGCAACCCGGAACCCCACACTATATATACACCCAGTCGAATTGGAGGACTGTGATAGAGCAAAAAAAAAAAAAAAAAATAAATAATAAATAATAATAATAATAATAATAACAACAATAATAATAATAAAGATTCAAAAAATAGTAATAAAATAAAATAAGTGCTAAGAGCTGGACCAAGACCTTTCAATACGGCCTTCCGAAGTCACTCTCGGCAGGGAGATCGCTACTCCAGATTTGCACTTTCGGTTGTCGATTTTTATGTTTGTGTTGGAGACGCATTATAAAATATATTAGCAATGGTAATACGTTGAACAGACGTGAGGATATAATATGATGTTAGTGCCTGTCTACTGGATATAATGAACTTCGGGAGGGGGAATAGGAATGGGTAAAATGTTTCAATATTTATAGTTTTAGCATATCCTGAACAATTCATTCACATTTCCGTTTCAAGTAATTTGTGTTGTGATATATCATCTCTTTGTGAATGTGCGGGGGTTAAAACGGCTCTTTATGATGGGACTTTGGTCTTAATAGCAATCGAACAATTCCCATATCCGTATTTATTAATTTCATCCACACAGAACCAACAGCAACTAAAGAACAATTCATTTATGGTAAGACACGTTGGGCTACGAACCTCGACATGGCTGCAGTGTCCTAACTATACGGCAAGAAAAGAAAAATGACCAAAGACGCTATTAAAGCGAGAATACTTATCTTACCATTTCTTTTTTTTTAGAGGAACTGAGAGTGGCACCATATGACTAGTTAATTATTCAAAAATGGCTCAGCACACATACTTGTAACTGTTGCCAATTGTGACCCCCTCCCATTCAGATAAAATACTTTGTGTGAAGTAATAACTCCAACCAAAGGATAGTGCTAATATATTTATATAGTATATGTATATATATATATATATATATATATATATATATTATGGATATATATATAATATATATATATATATATATATATATATTATATATATATATATATATATATACTGTATGATATATATATATATATATATATATATATATATATATATATATATTTATATGAATATATGTGTGTGTGTGTGTGTGTGTGTGTGTGTGAAACTATAGAAAGTAGGGACCAAGCTTAGGAAGTCTCACACATAGTATTATATAGATGTGATGGAATTAATGAAGTGAATATTCCATACTTCAATAGGAATTTTAAAAAATAACTCCATGTTGGATGCAGATCCTGTCTCCCACCCCGTCCCTCTCCCCCTCCCTACTCGTTTGTGGGGTGTCTGCCACGAGGGTAACCACCCTCAAAATGTCTGTCCATTACCACCACCAAGTACTCTAGGATGTGCAGTGCTATTGTAGTACAAATCATACTTGTTATCTCCAATGTTGGATGCAGATCCTGGCTCCCCCTCCCCCTCCCAAGTCGTTGTGGGGTGTCTGTCAGGGGAAACCACCCACTAAAAAATATCTGTTCACCTAACCACCGCAGTACTCTGAGATGTGCAGTGCTATTGTAGTACAAAATTTACTTGGTATCTCCAATGTTGGATGCAGTTCCTGGCTCCCCCCCCCCCCTCCCCTTCCTCCCCACTCGTTGTGGGGTGTCTCTCAGGGGGTAACTACCCCACTAAAATGTCTACTATTACCACCACAGTACTCTAGGATGTGGCAGAACTATTGTAGTACAGCATTTACTTGGTATCTCCATGTTAGATGCAAATCCTGCCTCCCCCTCCCCACTCGTTGTGGGGTTGTCTGTCAGGGGTACCACCCACTAAAATGACTGACACTACCATCACAGCATTCTAGGATGTGCAGTGCAATTGTAGTACAAATTTTACTTGGTATCTCCAATGTTGGATAGCAGATCCTGCCCCTCCCCCCTCCCCCCCCTACTCGTTGTGGGGCGTCTGTCAGGGGGGGGTAACCACCCACTAAAACGTCTGTCATTACCACCACAGTATTCTAGGATGTGCAGTGCTATTGTAGTGGTAAATTTTACTCGGTATCTCCTAAGTTGGATCTAGATCCAATTAAACCCCCCCCTTTTCAGTGGCGTCTGTCAGGGGGAACCCACCCTCCAAAATGTCTGCCACTGGTCACTCTATAATCAGTAGAGTCTGCAGATATATTTTATATTAGTTTCAACTGGTATCTCATATATTGGATCTAGAAACCCAAAATCTAACGAGCAATAGTGGTGCTTGTTAAGTAAGCCAGCCATATATTTTCGGCAGACGGTTCGTTTCACAGTTTACAAGTCTACTCCTAAATACCAGTAGGGGTTACAGTCGGTATACTCGTTCGTTGTATCTCCATCGGTCCGGCTGCCGCTCTATTAGGCGCTGCCGGATTCAGATAGGTTGCCTGGACGCAAATTTCCGAGACGTAATACTAGTATTGCACCGGTCCCGGTTTTTTATGCCTTGCCCTTACATAAGGTGAGGTGAAATTCTCTAGCCAGCAATTTGGGTGTGGGAAACATAATGAAACTATTTTCAAGAATCGTCTATGGTTAATTCTTAAGATAAGGCGTCGCGCTTTTTTTCAGCGGGAAGTTTCGGTACATACTTGGTTTATAGTTAGGGAATCTGCTGCCTGGCCGAGGCAAATGTTTTACTGAAGCGATTCTAGAAGTCATAAACCACATGATCGGATAACAAAGAGGTTGTCAAAGAAATTGTCCTTGGAGAGAGAGGAAGTAAGTTATAGAAATAATCAGGTATGCTGACTAAGAAGAGGATCATCAGACATAAAAAAGAAAAAACCGATTCTTGTCCAGGTCCGTTGCAGGTTGCCAAACAGCCTACTAGGTAGGTCAGCAGTTTAGACTGTGGCCCGTTATGGATTCAGCTGACATAAACGTGACCATGAGTATGAGAGACGAAAGTGATCACAAAAGTGAAGGTGAAATATGTGTTAGTTCGGACGTCATGTTCACTATGACTTGGTTTATGAAGTCAGATCCTTCCGCCGGAAGGTTTACAAAGGAGGGAGAGGAAAGAGGTGATCATGAAAAAAAGGAAAGAAAGGTTGGGCGTGAACTGTGTGATGACTCGATGAGTGTGCAGTGACACACGATTTCTCTTTCGGTGTCAAGGAAGGACTTCGACATTTTTCTAGTCTGTTCCCAGTATGAGAAAAAATGAACTAGACTTTGTGTTATTTAAGCTCACTTTTAAACTTAGTTTATTTTGGGTTCAAGCCAGTTTTGATTCCAGAGAACCTGTAAAGATAAGAGATACAATAAATAAATAATTAAAAAAACACAACCAGCTATTATCTGTGTAAACTAATTTATAATTTCTACATTAAATTGAAAACTGCCAAAGTTACAACAATAATTACAAAAATCTAACACACAGACACAAACACATACATATATAAAAAACCGGGGTTGATTCAAGAGATATAATACACATACTTTGATTGCTGATTCGCAGATGAACCTCATATGTGATGATATTCATTCGTACATAAGTACATATATTCACACAGACAATATAAAAATACATATATATATATATATATATATATATATATATATATATATATAGTAATATATATATATATATATATGTCTTATCACATCACCGTTATTCATATATATGCATCAAGCTACAAATGTCCTTTAATAGCCTTGTGGTTAAAGCGCTTCACTGTATATCCTTATTTTTTAGTTCTGGTGGTTCACGCCTATGAACTGACGAATTTCTTATCAACTAAAAAATTCACCTGTCGGTTTAACATATATGAAGAAAATATAATAACGCCCGAGGTAGATCAAACATTAGACATTAAAGGACATATACGTATATATATATATATATATATATATATATATATTATAATATATATATATATATATATATATATTATATATATATATATATACACTTGCTGTTAGTAACAAGAACAGTATAGCTTGTCGATTTTATTATACTGTAGAAGGAGAGGTACCCTCTCTCTCTCTCTTTTTTCAGTTTGCGTTCGGGATCATATATATATATCATATATATATATATATATATATATATATATATATATATATATATATCTATATATATAATATATATATATATCTATATATATATATATATATATATATATATATATTTATACATATTTATAGATATATGTGTGTGTATGTGGTTGTATACTTGTGTGTTTGAACATTATATATATATATAGATATATATAATATATATATATATATATATTATATATATATATATATATATATATATATATATCTATATATATTATCTATATATATATATAGCTACTTATATCTATATATAATATATATATATCTATACTATATATATCTATCTATATATATATATATCTATATATATATCATATATATATACTATATGATATATATACTATATATAATATATAATATTATAATATATATATATATCAATCGGGTAATAATTACACAAGAACGAAGTGCTGTTTTATGGTGAGTGGTGTAATTCCTGAAATCAGCTGTCAGCTAAATGTAGAGGTATACTTGGGTCATACCTCTCAGTCCACTGATTACCAGTAGACAGACCCTCTGCTGTTGTTCAGGCGATGTGTGTATGTTCTTTCATAATTCAGCCAGAACACTAATTGTACTATACGTATATCTTCTCTCGTCAGGACACCAAAGTATTTTTATATTTTTTTGTAAAGCTGCTGCACCTGGATCCCAAAACATTTAAAAAAAAAACAAAAAAAAAATCGGCCAAATGCAATATCATGCAACTCATAAGAATGAGAAACTCCTATCGGCATAATAAATTTCTAGATCATTTGGAGGAGCATTGCAGCGCCGAAGAGCACTTCCCCACTGCAGTAAAAACTCGTCATAAACACATGTCGCAATTTATCGGTAGTAATATATCCCAAGCAGGTTGACATATGACACATTTTACTTTACTGTGCATAGACCATATTTTTCAAGCGATGGGTACTACTACCTACGGAGAGCTTCTGTATTTTTGTAAAATGCCACATCACATTCGTAAATTCGTACGAGTTGCACTTCGAGGGATCAAACCGGGACGTAGGTACTGTTCTCGATGAAGATCCAGACCAAACTGGTCGTAATTATATGATATCATACCGAAAATAGATAAGAAATAATTATAAGAGAAAAAAAGTTGTTGTTGGATCCTCACAACAGAACGGCAGTTGTTTATGCTTTTCAAGCTTCCATCGTTTTCTTATATGATGAGTCAAAGAAAACGTCATGTCACTGAATGGGATACGAGGATATTTATTTCTTTTGCGACAGCAGGTCTGGGCGCAGTATTTTTCCTCAAATTACGAATTTTGTTTAGCGTAATCTAGCTCGGTAGATCTAGGGTACTTATCCCCGGCAGCCTAGACTATGGTAGTTGCGGTTTTTCTATGCAGTTTTACCTCCTGAACAATTATTTCAAGTAATATTTATTGGACGACTGTAATTAACCCCCCCCCCCAGCCCCACCCCACTAGGGGCCAGTACTAAACACGGCGAAATACATTGGACGCCCCAATCCCTAGTGGATGTCGTATCCGCGGTTAGTTTCCTTGCAGTCAGTGCGGACTGCTTCTGTAGAAATACCTCTAGCTCCTTTTAGCATTTTAAACCTTGTCCTGAAAATATCATCGCGAGAATATTTTCACATTCTTCTTGTCCTGCTAAAAGACTGCAATGATATGCAAGCATGTACTTTAACTAAGCCAAAACGAAACAAATAAACAAGAAGATTATGCCTCTAGGTTTTGAAAATCATTGGCGCCTTAGAATTTGAAGTTGTAAAACTTTACTCACGAGTAAAATACGCCTCAAGTCAAGCCGTTTTTTTTCTTCTTTTTTTTTAGAAGTTTGGGCAGAATTATAAGAAACGTTAGTTATATCCAGCTCTTGCATCATAACCAGAATATTTTTCTAATTCATCTTATTTGGCACTAAAATATTGACACTATCTGCCATGAAAGAGAATTACGAGCAGGTGGAGACTGTTTAATGATAAAATTCCACTGGACGATCTCCGTTAGCTTCAGTTCAAAGTTTTTCGTTATTGGCCTGACTTCCTCTATAAGCCGCTTTACATTGTGTCCTTAGTGGGTTGTTGGTCTCTCCATATTCACAATACCGTCTCTAATGATATAATTCATATTCTCAGCAATAATAATAAGAAGAATCAAGAAATAACTTTTTTACATGACAAGTTCCATCCAGCCAAATGTAAACAAAATATCGTGACTTCACTGAATAGAGATGAATGACCGAAAACGGGTATCCAGCATTTAAAGGACAAATGCCGGATCAGCTCCATCGAAGGATTGACAAAAATAAAAGAAAAAATCCGAAAAAGGAAAAAAAATTCCCATCATCTCCATTTCTTGTCAGGTGACCCTTGTGTCTATTGGCATTTGAATGCTTGTATGATGAGTCACCTTATCAACTCGCCATTTGCTCTCCGAAGTTCAAGTTATTTTCTAACTGTTCAGGTTTCATAATAAATGGCGTCATTCTTTGATTTACTAGACATACTATTTGTCTTCATTTTGAGCAAATACTCTGTCTACCTTAATGTCCTCTGATAGCAAACAAATCACATACTACCTATAGCTATTTTCTAAATAAAAGTTTCTCCGAATAATGACTTTTGAAGAGTTATTAAATCAATTAGGATTTAGCTTAAAACAATAAAAATAAGAAAAAAAACCTTATAATCAGTTCACAAGAACTAACTAACTTGCAATTTCACTCGGTCTTGATGGCCCAATTTCAAAATTTTTATTGCCAATACAAAAAGTAACTTGACCATTAATCAACGAAATTAAGAGCACCCGAATAAAAACTAGTAGCTTATTGAGCATTATCAAGAAAAGGTGTTCATAACACACACGCAATATATATATATATAATATATATATATATATATATATATATATATATATATATATATATATATATATATATATATATATATATATATATATATATATAATGTGTGTGTGTGTGTGTGTGTGTGTGTATGTATGTATGTATGTGTATGTGTGTATTTTGGAATTATACAAATCCAGTGAAGTTCAACACATTTATTGCATTTTCGTCTAGACACACAACACATTAATAGGAATTTAAATAGAGAATCCTCACATAAAACCACAATGGTTTCCTTTTCATGAGAAGGGCCTTCTAATGATGTGTTTATAGGCCCCTCTGTATCCATTTGCGTGTCCGGTGAGATTTGAATACTTTTCTTTTTTTTTTTTGCTTTTAATGTGACTTGAATCAGAAACATTGATTCAAGCCAATGGAGAGCCAGCTGTGCCTATTGCCACATCTGCCAAAAACCTTTGATGGTAAGTGAGTGGACAGACGGAGTGAAATTAAACTGTAGTCTTTTTTCATAATATATTGAAGAAATGTTACCATTTTACTTCCACGGTACATGTCCCCATGGCCTTTCCAACCACCTGTTTAAAATGACCCACTCAAATAAGCCAGAAAGAAATGAGAGCTTACTTCCCTGGCACAGGGGACACGTCCTGGGATTGATCTCCGTTTAAAATAGACAACTGTAACTTCATGTATATTAAAAATTAATGATGGCTTTTCAAGTATAGCCAAATTTAGCATAAAGATTCCTCCGTTTTCGTACATAATCCATTCTGGAACTTCCCACCAATTCTGAAACGTACAAGAACCAAAACAATAATTTTGTATTTGCAACTTACCCAGTAATTAAATAGCTATCGTTTCTAACTGAACGGCAGCTAAGATTTGAAATTTGCAGTAGCGATTCTTTTTTTGTTTTAGCGTAGGAATAGCCCCGCCCACTATCAGGGAAGAGAGGAACAACTCTGCAAAGACCCATCAATTTGTTTCTGCTGTGGTTGATGACTGACGTCGATCCGCACATGGTGGTTTGAAATTCCTGTCAGTTACCTGTGGTTTGCTAATTGGTGAAGTACAGTTTACTGTTAGTAGCTTTTTACTTGGAATTTTGTCTAAAGACTTTTTCCTCATTAAAGTATGGCTCACACACAATTTTCCCTTCATGCAGGAGTCAAATTTGTTCACCATCGTTATCGTGTGAGGAATGCATAGATTGGGATATTAAACAATGGAAAGTTTTGTCTTCAAATTTAAATAAGCTAGAAAGGGATAGGTAGAAAAGGCTAATCTTAGACATGACAAGACAAATACTTATCAAGATAGTAATTTTGACTTACCTGTATCTGTACTGGTGATGTCTCCTATTCCTGCCCAATCTTAACACCACAACCTTTACCCAATTCCCTCGTTAACGCCCCTGATGCCATTGCCGAATTAGACTCAAAGATGGCGTCGAAATTCGACCATAAATTTAGTATTATTTTAGTCTATAGCTCAATTTGCTTCTTCATTTAAAGCCCTAATGGAAGAAGGTGTGGTGAAAAGTGTAAGTGAAGTGTTAGTGGAGGAGCTGGCTATCTGTCTTGCTGATTCTCCCTAGCAAAGGTCCTTGGCACACTCCCCTGAACCTGTGAGAAGCCATACCAGAAGGCCAAGGGAGGTCAGTGGGGTCTGCCCACGGGTCATTCGGCTCCTCAGATGCACCTGTTACATACCAGGGTGTCACAGACAGCCATTGGAAAGGCGTCTTTAAGGAAGTGACGATTTTCGTCGAGCTCTGAAGCTACCAGTTCTGGAGATTAGGCGCCATTGGTGCTTCAGAGAGAAGAAGTTTAGGCCGCACTGGAAGATGGCCATTGTCGGAAAGCGGGCCTGCTTCCACTCAGTGCCCTCTAAGAAGTCTAAAGGCATTTCTGTGGTGCAAGATCAACCTTGCAGTTTCTAGGATTCTCCAGAACGTTTTCCTTCTGTTTGCGAGGAGGAGCATAAGAGAGCTCCTTTCGTCGAACATAAAAGTGCGAGCATGTCTGGCAAATAAAAAAAACATATATTGGGCTTATCTGGTTCTTTTTTTGAAATGGTTCTTATTTCCAGAAGTGGAGGAGTTTCTTACACACTAACACCACCTGTCACTAGGAGTGTCCCGATCCAATTGACGTTTATTCTAGGTTAAGCCCAGTCTTAAAAGGTCAATGGTGTTTTGTAGCAAATTTAACTTATTTCTTATTTATGAATATTACGAATTTTTAAATAGAACATTTGAATTAATACAAATATTACTTCATTTTATTATGAATAGATATTTATTTAACAATACAGGCAGTCCCTGGTTTATGACTTTCCGAGGTTGTGATGCTTTCAATTATATTCTTCAGAAATGATTTCCACGTTTATGATGCTTACAACTCGTATCTGAAGGAAGAAATATGACTCCAAAAAGGCAAAAAATCAATATTTGAAGGTTTTTTTTTTTGATGAAAAGCAAAAAACGTGCAGTTTACATAGTTTTCAATACAACCAAAGTGTTAAAAGTAAGATTTTCTCAAGATTTTTGACGGATTTTGATGGTATTCTGGATTACAACGATTTTCGGCTTACAACGTGTCTGAAGAACAGAACCCCCGTCGTAAACCGGGGACTGTCTGTTAATTAATTACTTTGTCTTATCTAATATAATGGATAACAACATAACTTGAATGGTAGTTAAGAATCGCATAACTAATTTATCGTGTGTAAACTTAAGCATTGTAAATAGGCTTAAACCGCATAACATTAATATTTATTTAGAATTCTATGCAATCAAAGCTCATATATTTATTTAATTACTGAACAAAGCAATACATAAATTTAAGCAATATGTTTATTTATAAGGCTTAACAATGCATATACTATATACACCCTCAACCACCCATTATTACTATTTAATAATTACATATGGACATACAGGTCTAATTCAGACAGTTAATTCCATTTATTTACTTAAAAAAGGAATTACTATTTAATCATAACACATGATTTACTCAACGTTAATATTAAATCCTATTATGTATTCAATCCAATATTTGGGAATAAATTCCTAACACTTTACCTCTATCGGGTCAGGTAAGACTGATGTCTTGGGTTTTTGCTAGTTGTTTCAAGATGTTAAAATCCTCTTTTTGGAAAAAGGGGCACCATCTGGTTTGACTTTTTTTAATAGTAACTCTTTTCCTACAAACCTGGTGTATATGAAATTATATCAACTGCTAAACAAACATTTCTTCCTACAAGATATACAGACCCTTGGTCCTTTACATAAGGCTGGAATTACGGCTGTTAAATTCATGAACAGGTGGTTAGGCAGTAACTACTGTCTGGTAGGCAGCTAGGCCTTCCTGCCTGGATGTAAACACTCCACTCTGCTTTCGGCCGTCTTCCGATGAAGTCATATTTTGTGAGCTCTTGTTGACTATAGTCGATTCATATAAAGTAGATTCTTGTGCCTACGAGACGTTTGTTTGGCGGCCTCTGATTGGGCTGGTACCGGGAGGTAGCCGCTTGCTCAGTCTCATTATTTTCTTTTATACTGTGGCTTAGAAAACTAGCAATATTATGTTTATATTTCTTCAATCAAACTCACGCTTTGGCTCAAGATAGGAAAACATTTTGGTCATACCATAGGATTCGGTATTAATTGTACAAACCAAGTCATCTTTTCCTGAAATCAATAAGATAAAACAAAGGAATTACAACGAGTAAAAGTGAAAAGAGAAGCATTTAATTCTTTATACTGTTTTTATTTATCATCGGATTTTGCATCATTAACGCGATTAAGGTAAAATAAAACTTGTGTTTTCATACAACAAATTCATCCTGAATACACTGGTGCTTTCAGATTTTGGATGCGTGTAAAATGTGAGGAGAAAATGAAGAATATGTCTTATTATGTTGCATCAGTAAATGATTCAAGTTTGACGGTATTGCTGAGAGAATGAGATCTGCTAAGCATCGTCGTTGCGCTTGTCGCCTCAGCGAGAGATTTGAGTTGCCAATTAGCGATATAAAAGGTTGCGTTTCGACAATATTTACCATGTTATATTACATTTTCTGAAAATATATACACAGAATTTCCATTATAACTGGCGAACATTTTAAATCCAATATCATATAGTATGTCTGGGCATATCTGATAAGGAAAAAAATAATAATAATCAGATGAATGCATCTGGTATCGTTAGCTCAGACCCATGCGGACCGTGGGGAATTCAATCCAGCAAAGAAGCTGAACTCTGTGGAAAGACGACTTCACACTCTCAACTCAGCCTAAACTTTAATCAGGTTGTTTCAAGGTATTGTTTCTAATTTTATTTTATGAATATATTTTCAAATGCAAAGAGACACCAGAGACTTTATTTGAGTGATATGAAATTAATAATCTCAGTGAAGTAATAAACAACAAATAATTAAGAAAGATTGACTTCCTACCAGGCTGAGTCAAGTACGGCTGCAACATATAAGACATATTCTTCATTTTCTCTTCACATTTACACACATCCAAAATCTGAAAGCACTAGCGTATTCAGGGTGATTCTATTGTATGAAAATACAAGTTTTAATTCATCGTATGACTTATTAAAAATCCGATGATAAATAAAAACAGGTGTAAAGATTGAAACTTTTTTCTCTTCACTTTTACTCGTTGTAATTCCTTTGTGTTTTATCTAATTGGTTTTTTCAGGAAAAGATTATTTAGTTGTACAATTAATACCGAATCCTTTGGTATGACCAAAACTTTATTATCGTTTCGGAAAAACGTGAGATAAATGAAGAAATATAAACATCCTGCATGTTTTCTAAGTCACAGACGAAAATATGCCACAAATGAGCGAGCGGCCTACCTCCAGTACCAGCTAATCAGAGGGCGCCAAACAAACGTCTCGTAGGCGCAAGAATCTACCTTAAATGAATCGACTATAGCTGTTAATCATTTTCCCGGTGGAATCTTTAATTTTCTATTTTTTCAATAAATATGTATATACTGTTTGATATTAGTAATTAATTGAATTTAATCATTTATATGGAAACACACTTTTTGTGATAGCCTTGATCTACTTTGTGTTGAGGGTCGGCGGCAAGGGCATGCCAACATCTTTATTAGTACATATTTTCGCCGTTTAATGTTAGGACAAGACATGTATT
Source organism: Macrobrachium nipponense (assembly GCF_015104395.2). Classification (NCBI taxonomy): domain Eukaryota; kingdom Metazoa; phylum Arthropoda; class Malacostraca; order Decapoda; family Palaemonidae; genus Macrobrachium; species Macrobrachium nipponense. Next base: position 78,233,434 of record NC_087214.1, on the reverse strand, counting down.
CATCTGAAATTTATGCATATGCTTTGGAAATTACAGAGGGGAACTTCAGAGGTTTGTCCATTGTTTCTTCTGGTAATTCCTCTTCTCCTTCATCCTTTCGCTATTTATTGGACGAAGTAGAAGAGGGGGTTATATTGTCTAAGGTTTCTGCGCAAGAGTGTAAGTAGATACTATTCTGAAGATTGAATGCGTTCTTCATTCATTTTAACAGGTACAGAATGCCAAGATACTCCTACAATAAATCAGAAAGCTAAAATAATTATTTTCATTTTGTGACTGGTATGTGAAAATATTTTACTTTTGTGAAACGAATCAGATACAAAAGTAAAAAATAGAGAAAATGTTCAAGGTGTTAAATCCTGTTCACTCTTACTTGCATCCAGAGACACGCGTGGTTGTAATTACACACGAAGCATAAGCTAACTTTAGATGACAACTTCAGTTGCATTATACTGGAGCGAAGCTCTGTGAACAGAACCTGTCCCGGTCCAGTAATGGAACAGATGACCCTGTCCAGCCACTGGCACATCCAATAGTCTTCATATCAGATCCTGTTTCGTGGAGGCAGAACGTTGCGGTCTATTCAGATCTTTTTATGCGGTCTTGGCCACGGACAGATGAGGGAAAGCATTATCCAGTCCATCGAGGACCATCTAACTTATGTCAAATAAATTCCGCTCTCACTATTTGGGGATTGATAAAGGTAACTGCTTTAACCCCGATTGTAGAAAGAATGAATAGATCTTTCTTTTAAGCCAAAGGTTTTCAGAACAATGGGGACAAAGTGGAAATCTAGGGTCAATTTGATACTCGTGCGATAGGATCTAATACTGCAAAGGGAAGGCTTCAAGAACTGCTTTGAGGTTTTCCTCCTGTTACACCTTTCACACCTTCCACTGTCATTTTCCTTTTCAGCGCTGAATGACCTCATAGGTCCCACCCCGTGATTGGCCTTTGTCCTAAATTCTATATTCAACTCAGTTCAATCCTTCCGTCGCAGAAAGCTGCATGTGCTAATTTCCAAGCCCTTCAACGGAGACCATTCTAACTACGAAGTGGTCTGCTGATGCCAGAGGATATTCAATCAATCAATCAATCTACGAACTGGTCATTGAACGGGATGCAGTAAATAAAGTGGTTTTAGTGCTTTCAAGTTATTACAATTACCTGCATGTCTAGTGAAAAGTGACCATTAGATTATATGCATATACTTTAATCTTCTGGATTTGAAGACAGCCTGCCCCTCGAGTAGGTTCCTTCACGTGGTGAGGGGGTAAGGGATCCTGCCTTCACTCATGTGAAGGCCGGATCCTGACGGAACGCCTACAAACTTTTGGCAATAAATGGTGTGGAACATTTCCACTTTCGTCTAATTTAACTACTTAGGTGAGTCTGAGAAGGGATCGTTGGTTAGGAAGGGATTGCATTTGAAGCTGATAGTGGGAGTTGTGGTGGTTGAGTCACCACCTGATATGGTTTGGCACCTGAGAGTAAGTAATGGGATTTTCCCATTGCTATCTTGAGGGCGGAACCATCTCCAGGGACTGGCTCATCGGAATCCAGGGGGACTGTTTTTCTGGGGGTGGGACTCCTGGTGTCCGGAAGCCCACCAATACGTTTGTGGTGGGAGTTGATTCCCATTGTGGAATCAGAGCTCCCAGCAGGCGGATTGGCTTATACCTGGGCCACCACAAACGTATTGGTGCTATCCTGTATGGGTAGGGTATGGAGTGGACCATTGGGAGTCAACTTTCACTAGTGCCATTGGTGGAGAATGTGAATAACCTTAGTGACTCACGATACTTTCTTGATATAACCAAGTTAGTAAGAGTTTTATTTTTTTTTTTTTTAGTAAACCAAATAGGATCCGGACTATGAACCTACTTAGGGACCTCTACAATAAGACCTCTTTTTCCTTCCCAATTTGCTGGCTGTGTGATCACTTTTCAGGCAGTTGCCTTGAGGCCAGTATTTGGTGGAAGCCCCGTGATACCAAGACAACCAGTATCTTCCTCAGTCGACTGCAGTCTGTGACCCCGGACGGATGTCCAGCCGGCAGCCTCCCACACTTAAGCCTATCGGCTCGGCGTACTGGCGTGCCCGAACCCCAGACCTGAAACAAAGTCAGGCCGCATTTTTCCACAACGATACAATGAATATTGCATCCAGGTACGTCTAAAAGTGTAAACTCCAATCCAGCACCTTTTACTACCATACGACTCTTGCTAATTTCACTTTCAAGTCTCATTTTTATCCCTCCTACATCAAAAGCCCTTTGTCCTCATCGGGCCACGTGCTCCCCCTTGTGACTTGTTAAAGACTAAGCCTTCAGTGCATACCTCAGTGAAACATTAGAGTTTCCTTCCCCTTTCCCCCAGTGTTAGAGAACTAATTATCCTTAATCAAAGCAAAAAGTCATTTTTTGCTTTTTATCTTTTTTGTGTAATCTGGGATCCTTGTCCAGATTCCCTGAGTCACGTACGAAGTCTGTCTGCCCGCAAGTGTTGCATTCCCCGCAAGTTTATGAAACCAGCTTTCACGAATCACATTTTAGCCAGCTATCCATTTGTGAGAGATATATGGGTCCCAACATGTGGACGCTGCAATTTAGCTTTTCTCCAGGCCCAGTAACTGGGCTTTTTGTAAATAATAGCTGTAAAGTACTAGCTGAGTTTCTGGCGACCTGTTCCTCTAGATTAAATATTCATTATAAATCAGTTTTACGGTAAGTTCAATTAATTTCATCTTGTCCTCCTCAATTATTTTCTGTTTACGTATCGAGCCTCTCTCAAGGCCGGGCTCATACGTAAAAGTGGCGACTCTTGCCAGTCTCCTGGCTTGTAAATCGAGTAAAAGTGACGACTGCTTGCCAGCATCGAATCTGGGCTTGCTTAAAAAAAGCTTGTAAATCGCGTTATCCCTGTAAAACGAATGTAAATGTTTTTCAAAGCGGAAAAAAAAGCACACTTGCGCGGAAGACACACACTGGCTCACGGTAGGTATACCATTCATTCATAATATGATTTATTTTATAACAAATGTTAGCTTAAGGTACGTTTAAGTATTTTTTTTTACAAAGTGTTTAAAAGAGTGTAGTTTAGAAATATTATATTGTAACGGCCAGAGCGCCGAGTGAATTTCTATTTGTAAATCGCATTGTTTCTCGTTCTGTCGAGACACTAACACGTGTGTAGAATAGATGCCAGAAAGGACCAGATCAAACTAGGAAGTGCTTTGCCAGGGTTTATTGCTGTGTTGGAAAGCCTAGCTAGTTAGGAGTGTTTTTACTAATAGTTACGGCAAAAGAAGTGTACAATTCTTTTGTCTGTGATATTGTTAGGGAATTCATTTTAACGTAGGTTTCATTACAAGTGTTGGTAACCGCTTAGCTCTCAGCTTAATTAACCCTCTTAAGCCGGAGCCCTAAAATCAAACGTCTCCCGTATGCCGGGCCTGGTTTGGAGTGAGCGCGGAAGTGGAAAAAATAATTTTTTCAAAAAATTACAGCGCGCGTACTTTTGAAGATTAAGAGTTCATTTTGGCTCCTTTTTTGTCATTGCCTGAAGTTTAGAATGCAACCATCAGAAATGAAAAATAATATCATTATCATATGTAAATAATGCGATATATGGTAGCGAAAAAAAAAAAAAATTCATACATAATTGTATTCAAATCACGCTGTGCAGAAAACGGTCAAAGCTAACCAGTTACTTTTTTTTGCGTTGTATTGTACACTAAATTGCAATCATTTTGATATATATCATTGTAAAACAATAAAAGTAACACCGGAAAAATATTATCAACAAATGATGTACGAATTCGTAACGCGCGGACGCAAAAAAAATATTTTTTTCAAAAATTCACCGTATTCTAAATAATGTTCTAGAGACTTCCAATTTGTTTCAAATTAAGACAAATGATTGAATATTACGATACTGTAAGAGTTTTAGATTATAATTGCAGATTTCGACCATTTCGGACGAGTTAAATTTGACCGAATGTCGAAATTTTAATATATATATTTTTTCATATGCACATATCGAAGATGGAAAAAGCTACAACCTTCAATTATTTTTTATTGTATTCTTCATGAATTTGCGCCACATTTTGATATATGAAACTCTATAAAAGGCTAATATGAAAAGGAGCAAATATTAGGATAATGCCATGTACGTATTTCGGAGACTTGCGGCCGCGAATCGGCGCGCGGAGTGAAGGTAAAATATATTTTTCAAAACTTCACCATAAATCACAATATTGTTTTAGAGACTTCAAATTTGTTTCAAAATGAAGAAACATGACGGAATATTACTAGGCCGTAAGAGTTTTAGCTTACAATTGCGTTTTTTCAACTATTTCGGTAGAGTCAAATTTGACCGAACGTGGTTTTTTTTTCTATTTATCGTGATTTATATGCAAATATTTCGAAAAAAAGAGAAAAGCTACAACCTTCAATCATTTTTAGTTGTATTCTACATGAAATTGCGCACATTTTCATATATAAAACTTATGAAACAGCTAATTTTAAATGGTGCAAACATTTCGACAATCGCACAAAAAAATTCTGATTTTTTCGGAAGAGTTACCGCGCGAACGTAATTTTTTTTTTTTCATAAATTCACCATAAATCAAAATATTGTGCTAGAGACTTCCAAGTCGTTGCAAAATGAAGGTTAAATGATTGAAACTATTACTAAGAATTAGAAGGTTTTAGCTTACAATTGGACGGTTTGTTTTTCGACCATTTCGGTATGAGTCAACGACCTGACCCCGAAAGTTGAAATTTTTTGCACTTAACGTTATTTATATGAAAATATTTCAAACTGATAAAGCTACAACCATGGGTTGTCTTTTGTTGTATTGTGCATGAAATTGCGACATTTCCATATATAAAACTTTATGTAACGGCAAATTTAAAAGGGTGCAAACATTAGGACAATCGCACGAAAAAATTTATCGGAAGAGTTATCGCACGAACGTAAGGAAAAAGTTTTTCATAAATTCACCATAAATCGAAATATTGTGCTAGAGACGTCCAATTTGTTGCAAAATGAAGGCAAAATGATTGAATATTACTATAATATAAGAATTTAGCTTACAATTGCGTTTCTCGACCATTTCTGTAGAGTCAAAGTTGACCGAAGGTTGAATTTTTGCACTTATCGTTATTTATATGAATATTCAAAATTGATAAAAGCTACAATCCATGAGTATTTGGTTAAAAGTTGTATTGTGCATTGACCAAATTGCGCACATTTTCATATATAATACTTCATGTAAAGGATAATTTAAAATGGTGCAATAATTATGTCAAAGTGACGAAATAATTTCCGAGATGTGTCACTGATACTTTTTAGTGCGATAAGAAAGAAAATTCGCGCTTGCGCGCCTGCGTAGCGATTGTAAACAAAACAACGCCTTGATCCGTGAACTCCCAGATCCCCCAAGGCGCGTGATACAAAAGTTTTCGGCTGGTAGGCCTATAAGTATTTTTCCGCGAATTTTTAAAAAAACTTTTTGAGCCGACGTATGATACGTCCAATCGGCATACGGGAGACATTTTGACTCGACGTTTAATACGTCCATCGGCGTAAGAGGGTTAAGCTGAGCATACACGCTCTCCCAGGTAAGCTTCGCGCTGCTGCGGCTGGCTCAACCAACCTTCGTTTCTCACAAAGCGGCGGCCATGTTTTGATCCCTTTAAGCATTATCTCAACGATTTAAGCAAAGTAACGTAAGTCTTAAAGTTTAACGTAAATAATATTGATCTCGGTACTAGTATCTATCGTTCTGCCAGAGAAATTAACGTAATTCGCCTTGAATAAGAAATTAGAAGTTCGTGTTGTAAATCGCTTTCGCATTTACAGATCAGCTGTTTGAACGCCTCGCTGTTCACACCTCGCTGCCCAACACGCTCACACGTTCCACCTAGCATCGTTCACTCGCTCGCGGAGCGAAAGTTTCATTTCACTTCGTACTGAAACGTAACCTTTTTTCCATTTACAAATGGTTTGCTAACATTTCATTTTAAAATCCTTACCGTCATTTCGCTTGTCACAGGGACCTAGTATACTTACGTAAAGTTAACGTAAATCTTCAAAGAGTAAATTACAAGAATTGTTAACGTAAAATGCGTCATTGTTGTAAATTCATATTGGAATGCAAATCATTTCATAAGCGCGAGCCGCTACCAGTAACGTAAAATCGTTCACACACGAGCGCGTTATTTCATTTTCATAAAACGTTATCCAAAGCAATTCTTTCATTACACGTTAACGTAGGTAAATCATTTAACGCAAGTTGCGTCATATTAAACTAACATTATTAGTTCAATTCAATACAAGGGAGTTTTCATATATCACTTTCACCCTCTCCGATAGAGAGAGAGAGAGAGAGAGAGAGAGAGAGAGAGAGAGAGAGAGAGCGTACCAGAACCCATTATTCACGAGGCCAAGAGTACTACGTTCATTACTTATAGCATGCAGAACTAACATTATTTTAGACTCTTGTTGTCTTTCATTTACACAGCGTGATACGTACGCGCCTGTGTCCATTGCAGTTTGCAAGCATTTATTTACTTCATTTACCGAGTACTTCAGTGAAGGACTGAGCATTTCTAAATCACCTGTCGTTGCCCGAGTGGTCTTTTCATTTCCTCTTATCACAAAAGACTTGCGTATACCGCAAGCACAATTCGCACAGTGTGCCACGCAAATTCATTATTCCAGACAAGGAAGCTACCAGTCTAGGACTGGCCACCACCAGTGCACGCAAGGCTCTTACCATTTTTACAGTGCCACTAATTCTTGACACTGTCCAGTCGACTGGCTGCTGAAGTACTCCCACCTTTTACTTTCTCTCCTCCACTATTACCCTCTGCCACGAACAGGGTACCATTTCACTTCAGTATTTTAAGTATACTGCATGTAGTGTCCGGGACACCAGCGCGCTACCAGTGCCCAAAAGGAACGCCTCTCATAAGTGCCATTGCACCTGTACAGACCTACAGGTAGCCCATTCCAGTGTCTCCCAAGTTGGAAGCGCCCTTAAGTGTGACGTACACCGCACACTCTATTTGATTGTCTCACCTTATCAGAAGGTGCCATTCTAGAAGTGCCACCAACTTACGGGACACTTCCCAAGTGCCACAGAGCACCCAGTCTTTTCAGACCCTTCTCTACCACGTCGCAGAACACATTTCCAAGTGAGTGCCACTTTACCCAGTAGGCACTCCCATTCCATCCATTACCCTTCCTGGCCATTATTTTAAACTTTATCAGAGCCTCCACTGCAGCCTAAAGAAATGGCTTCTGCTGCCCAACCACATATATCCATGGAGCTGGAGAGGCTCCAGACACTCATGGCTCTGGGCAAGGACGCCGGTTACACTGGGCAGGAACTCACCCAGTGGGTGAAGGGGCAGGTGGACGATCTGCTCCTGCAAGAGAGAGCCGCCAGAGAAGAAGAGAGGAAGAAAAAAGAAGCAGAGAGGAAGCATGAGCTAGCTCTCAAGGAGAAGGAGCTCGAGGTGGAGAAGGCACGACAGGGGTGAACGCCGAAGCCCTAGCCATGCAGCCAGCTCCCAGCCCCACACCTACGGTGTCGTCCAATCCTATAGCCAGCATTAACGCTCTCATCCCGAAGTGGACTGAGGATGAGCCCGAGGGCATGGCTGGAAGAAGTGGAAGCCTTATTCGAGAACTACCCTACCACTGAGATAGAGAGGGCCGCCCTGCTTGCCAAGCACCTGGATGGCAAGGCTAAGACTGCCATCCGCTCACTGGATCAGGGTCAGCGAGGGGACCTGTGGAAGTTCGCCAGGTCATTACGAAGGCCTATAAGATCACCCCGGAGAGGTGGAGGCAGCGTTTCCGAGGTCAGCCAAGGAAGCTGGTTGGGCCTGGGGAAATTACTCCTACCACAAACTCCAAGCCGGAGAAAGCGCTGGCTCGAAGCCATGTCGTGCACCGAGTTCCAGGACCTGTTCAACGGATCATGCTGGAAGACCTCTACCATTGTGTACCTGGGCCACTCGCAGTGCACCTTAACGACAAGCAACCCAAGACACTTGCGGAAGCTTGTCACCTGGCTGACGACTGGGAGACTTTCCAACCCTCTCACAGCACCACCCACCGACGTATAGTGCCACCCGGTCCTCTCTCTGGATCCACACGCCAAAGGACGCCCACCAAGGACACCCACGGACTTGCAACGTTGCAAGAAAGTGGGTCACCTCGCAGCAGAGTGCCGCCTCAGAGCGCTGCGAGCCACAAACCTCCTCAGAACCCTCCTAGGCCACCGAATGGTGCCTCAGCCTCCTCTCAAGACCAGTCAGATGCCTTACGAAGAACCAGCCCAGCAGAGGACTCCTGCAGAGCCTGTGGGGCTACAGGGCACTACTCCCCTGATATCCCGGGTGCCCCAAGCACGTGCCTTCGACCCGGCACGTCCACCTGATCAGTGCCACAACCCCCTCGGCCATTATGCCCGAGTCCAGGTCTCACCCTGAGCGGTGTGGACCACTTCAGTCACAGTGGCACCCCTGGATGGCTCTACCCTACCTGTGACTCTGCCAGTTACGGTAGATACCGGCTCCGATCTGTGTCTCATAGACAGGGACCAAGTGCCACCCAGTGCCATCGTCGACGAGCACATCAGGTGGGCCATGACTTGGGTCGAAGGGCAGTCCAAGACCGTTCCCACAGTCGTCCTGCAGGTCACCCCTCCTTGGTGCACCAAACCTCATCGCCTAGGTGTAGTGCGTACAATTCAGCATGGAGTAGGTTTCCTATTGGACGGGACCTCCTCTGGGGATGTCCCTCCCCCACACCACTCCAGGGCCAAGATACCTCATCACATCAAATCACGGCCGAGAGGACTCTTCACCTGTGCCATAGCACACGCCAGCCTTGGTGAGTCCACAGATTCGCAATCTGTGGGGCCATCTCGGCCTTACCGTCCAATGCCACAGAAGAAGTTCTCGAACCAGTTCTGCGAGACTGTGGCCGCAAGGGTCACATGTCTGCCAACTATGTAGGGTGCGCGAATTACAATATTCCTGCCATCGCAATGGCAGTTACCAATCCTTAGTTACTAGGACCTCCAGCTCAGGCCCTATAACCTTCGCACCCCTCCAAGGTCATTATCCACCAAGCCATGTCAGAGCCTTTGATGACTCCGGCGCTCAACTCTCCCTGATACGGGAAGATCAATCCCCCGAGGGGCTACCGTCGATAGACGGCAACTGATCACGATGGAAGGCATCAATCATAGTAAGATGATCCTTCCCACTGTCCAATTGAGAGTCGTACGACCTCACCTACCAAGGTATGTACACTTGCAGTTGCAAGCTACCTTCAGGAGGTTACGACCTCATCCTATGGGCATGACCTGAAGTCTCCCATTACCAAGGGCCCGCTGAGAGGTAGTGCACCTCCGGTACCCGCCACAGGTCCAGTCGACCTCAACTCTCTGCCAGTGCCACTTGGCAGCACTGGAGCTTGGCAGCAGTGCCAAGCTCTGTCCAGCCTGGATGTAGAGCCACCACCGAACTTGACCTCTGCGCCTGGGCCCGAGCTAGCGCCGGCGCCTAACCTAATCAAGGATCCTCCTACAGGAGATCCTCCAACAGGCATGGAGCTTACCACAGCCCATGGCCAATCTCCAGACCATAATCCTTCTTCAGCCTCACCTCTGTCGCCCGAGGATGAACCTCCGGTAGACCTTACCTTCATACCTCCTCTGGGAAACCAGAATTGCCCGACATGGAGTCAGCCTGGAGTTTTCC
>NC_087214.1:78193647-78218647 GCF_015104395.2 Macrobrachium nipponense | reverse complement strand
TTAAACTCGATGCCTTCATAATGAAAAAGTTGTAGATAAATATAAGCAACAAAATTATAGTATATTTAGTTTTTACATGTTTTGGACTATATGGATACGTTGTAGTTTCTATTAGGGTTAAAATCTATGTTTAGGTTTGTGACCGTGTGTGATATCGATAATCCTGGATTATCTCTTCGATTTTTACACTTTGACAATCAACCATCTGGTATTCTTGATCTTGATGTTTACCTGATAACTTTCTTTCCAACAGTGTTTCATTTGTTCCTTGACAATGTCTTGGTAAAGACGAAAGCGCTTGGATTTCTGACTATTACTTTCCTGTGGTATTCGTTTATTTAATGAAGTCACGTGCATCTACTGTGATTTTTTAAGCATATATATATATATATATATATATATATATATATATATATATATATATATATGTGTGTGTGTGTGTGTGTGTGTGTGTGTGTGTGTGTGTGTGTGTGTGTGTGTGTGTGTGTGTGTGTTACAGTCAGTGTCTAAATCCAGATACAGGCAGTTTATAGTGACTCAAATTCTGATGGATTTTCTTGGCATATTGACTGCAATGTAATTGGCTAGTTTGCCTTTTGGCAGTGTAGTATATATGTGGGTGCGTAAATTATCACAATAACAACAGTGAATCTCATGTTCAAAAATCGTTCGTAAGGAAAATTGATCTTGGGGAAAAAAAAAAGTTGATTTTATTTTTTAATAAGAAAGGATACCACAATATCCGCTTAGAAAATCACTCAGTCAGTTCCAGCAAAATATCCAGAACGACTGTAGCAGACGGATAGGAAAAATATCATCATGAGACACCTAATTCTCTCTTTCATGTCCAAAACTCGTTAAAATTCTGTTCAGTGCTTAATTTGCAGAAAATCTATATAAGTCATTATGGCTCGCGTGTCATTTTCAACCCTAAATTACGGGAAACGGGGTTGGCAATCAATAGCATGCAGAAAGGCAGAGTTCAAAAGAAGTCGTAAATATTAAAAATGATACTGATTTGTATACGTTCAAGAGTCCCCAAGAAAGATATTAATGTTCTGAGAGGTCCTCAATAATAAGAAATGTTGCGGGTTCGTGTATAATTTGATAACCCTTTACAAAAGCTTTCGAACGCTTCCCTGGGTTCATCTTTGTAAAACTTTGTAAAGGGTTTTTAAATTATACACGAACTCGCAACATTTCTTAATATTGTGGACCTATAAGAACATTATATATACCCTCGCGATAGAGAGTTTTTCCCAACAAAAAATAAAAAGATATTAATATTGCTTCATTTTAGAGAGCCAATAAGAACAGCTTTTACATTAAATTTATTTATTTATTTTTTGTTTGTTCAGTAGAATTTGTATAATGAAATAGGTCCGTTCAACGAATGCGCCGTTTAATCTCCAAAATCGTTACAGCAACCAGAAGGTTCATCCAGAAAACAAATATATTTTGCTGCTGTTAATAAAGTCAACAATTAACCGAATTATAAATGACACTTTCTCGTGATACGATGTCTTATATTTTTGTATCGACAATGATTGATGTTGGCGAACTCTTCTTAGGTACTACCAACACAGAAGACAGGTTCTACAGCGGAATTTATGGTGCCTCAGCTTTTCCCACATTCAAAATGTTTATGAAATAGTTCGGAGCTTGACTGTTGAAAGGTTATTCATTTACAGGAGAGAAAAATGACGGGAAGAACAGGCATGACACTAGAAACCGCGAAGTAAAAGACGATACCCTCTCACGAGAGACTCTCTGTACTGATTGTCGTCATGTTTCCATACTAAATTCATAAGTCTCAACTGACCTTGAGTCTGATTGAGGTGAAGAAAAAAATCTTAAGTCAAGACATGACGCAGTTCGATCTCCATTCACGATAATGACCTGAACGCAAAGGAACAAGGAATAAAATCTTCCCGAGAGCCTTCATAAGAATCTTGCATGTAACTGTGACGATATTGTCCGGAGAGTCAGACACTGAATATTAAACAAATCACTTTCAGTAATCTCTCTCTCTCTCTCTCTCTCTCTCTCTCTCTCTCTCTCTCTCTCTCTCTGCTTCTTGTGGACACACACACCCATATAAGTAACACGCTCTAACAGTAACAAGCGTGCCAAAGAAATAGGCGAGAAACTTCATTCCTGTCGTGACCTTCACAGGTGGCTTGATTTCCCATTCTCCACTTTCTTCTCGAACCTTCTATTCCAGTCCGGTAGTCTCGTCTTCCATTCTTTTAGCCATCACTATTTTTCAGAATCCTACATTTCTCCTTTTTTATTGTTTGCCTAAGTACCTGAAAGCATGTAGTAGTACTATTTTCAGAAGGGAAAAAGCGAGAGGGATATATTAACAGAAATACGACAATTAATCTTACATGCATTAGGTATCATGACATTAATCCGCAAATGGCGGGATTTTCTGAAATTCATGCACATTTATGAACATACACACATATCATCATCATCATTTCAGCCTTCAAAAGTCCTTCGTTGGATGTAGACCTTCCCCAGGTTCCTCCACAGATTTCTATCCTGCGCTGCTCTGTGCCACTGTCGTTCATGTTGGTCTAGTCATTGTCACCATCGGGTTGTTTGTCTTCCTCGGTTTCTTGTGTATCCTTGGGGCGTCCAGAAGGTTGTTCGTGATGTCCATCTGTTGTCTGTCATCCTGGCAATGTGCCCCATCCAGTTCCACTTGAACTTACTGATGGTTTCAAGGATGTCCTTTACTTTAGTTTTTTGACGTATCCATTTAGCTGTTTTTCTATCCTTCAAAGTTAGATCTAGCATAATTCTCTCATATGCCCTCTGCATTGTTTGTAATTTAAGGGGAAGTTTTTTTTGTTAGATTGCTGCATTGTGCGTAATTTAAAGGAAAGTTTTTTTTTTTTAGATTCCAAGTTTCTGCCCCATAGATGACAGTGGGGAGGATACACAGATCATAAACTTTCCTTTAGAAGATGATGGGAATCTTCTTATTTTTTAACGCTGTCCTGGCTCTTCCAAACGCCCACCAACCGAGGGTTATTCTTCTTTTTATTTCGCTCTCTTTGGAGGCGTCATGTAGAGATTTTCGTTATCCAAGGTAGATGTAGTGGTCCACTTCCATCAATTGTTGATTTTCAGTGTCAAGTATGTCATCTGCATTTTCAGTGTATTTGTTGCTCACGACTTTGATCTTACGGAAGTTTATGCGGAGGCCTACTGATTTGTTTACTGCATTGAGCTCGGTGAGCATTTGTTGAAGCTCTTCTTTGGTGGGGGCAACGATAATGAGGTTCATCCAGCAAAAGCATTGGCAGGTGGACTTTTATATTATTTCCATCTATTTATTATTCCTTTTTCTTGCCAGTTGAGTTGTCGGAATCTCTCTCCAGGCAGGGAGTAAACAGTTTGGGTGAGCTTGTGTCACCTAGTCTGACTCCTCTCTTGAGTTGGAATGGTTCTGAGTCCTTGTGGAGGCGAATAAATAATGGTGCATGGTAAAACATTGTGATGGAGGACATTGATGTAGACTGAGTCAACTCCCTGTTCTTCCACCGCTGACATGACCTCCTCAGTTTCGACCGAGTCAAACGCTTTGGTGTAATCTACAAGTGCGACTACTAGTGGGATTTTATACTCGTTTGTTTTCTCAATGATCTGGTTTACTGTTTGTAGATAGTCATTGTGAAGTAGCCTCTTCTAAAGCCTGCTTGTTCCCTTGGCTGATTTCCATCAAGCTTACTTGCAATTCGATTAGTGATAAACTCTGGTGAAGATCTTATAAATAACATTAAGGAGGCTGATTGGTCGTTGGTTGCTCATGTCCCGATGTTACCTTTTTTTTGTACGGTAGAATGAGGATGGCTTTCTTCCACTCTTCTGGCATTTTGCTCTTCTTCAGACATTCATCGAATAGTCGCGCCAGTTTGACTTGGATTGGCTCATCAGCATCTGTTTATTAGGTCCAATGTGATGTTATCTGGTCCCGGTGCTTTCCCATTCGTCATTCCTTGATAACAAGTCGAACATCCCATGCTGTGGTCTCTGTCAAACACAATCAGTGAGTTCCAACCTTAACAATTGTTCTTCCGACTATATGTCATTTTCTGTTCGTTACGAACACGCACACAAGAGGCATGCAAACTTCATGCCCAAAACTCGTGATCTTTGAGGTGTCATTGACCACAAAGTGCACGGATAAACTGTCCTGTCTGTTTTTCATTTCAGCATCTTCCAGGAATCCAGCTAAGGTTAACAACCCATTCATGTGTCTTTAAAATATATTATTCGAGCTACAACTGTCCTTTAATGTCTATTCGCTCTACCCTCGGTAGTAATATATTTTCGTATTTGTAAATAATTTGAAAATATATTAATTCCGAGGTAGAGCGAATTAGATATTAAAGGACATTGCGCAGCTCGAATGATTTTATATGGATCACGGTGATGTGATAATTAATTCATATATATATATATATATATAAATATATGTAATGGGAATGAACGCTAGGCATATATGATATACAATTAATAAATCAAAATGAGGTCGATAGCGAGTGACAGGCAGTTGGAGGCGAAAACAGGCCTACCTCGAGTGTTATGTAGTGGCTGAGACATGGGCAAAACAGCGAATTCTTTAGACGCGCACTCAGAACAAAATTTTATGAAACAATATCGATCACACCAGAGAGATCGCGGGCGCACAATGACCTGAATAGCGGGAAGCTCACTTGACTGTGACGTCAGAGGACAAGAGAGTCCACGTGAAATGGAAAACGCACGTACATCGGAACAGAAAAAAAAAAAAAAAGACATTCACGTGCATACATTCGTGCGTGCATTCGTATGTCCATGAGCATGTGTAAGTGCATATGTCTGTAGAGCAAATGAATGGAATAAAATCCTAGTGTGGTAATTAATGGGGGGAATTATTCGACGGACGTTGAGTGTGAAACCACCGGCCAAAGGAGGTGCTTGGAGATCCACGGAGATAAGGTACAGTGAAAGAAAGACCTTTGAAACTTTTACATATTCCTTTGATTTTAGATGCTGTGAATGGGGAAACGTAGAAAAGATTTATAGGACATTTATCCATTGTATTTCAGCGTTTGATAATGGCTTTCTTTATTTCAGGATGGGTTCGATTGTTGCTACTTAATAATGAATTCTCTATAGACTTTTATCTGATGTTTATCGATAAAAACCCATAGAGTCGTTTGACAGGGGGGATAGTGTTGTCCAGTGTGGTTATACTAGGCAGTAATAGTGCTTTAATGATTTTGGGGATTCTTTAATTCGTTTTATCCAATATGATTCTTTAATTCATTTTATTTGATTTTTCATGTTAGTTATTTGGGAAATAAAGATTATATTTTCGGATAGCGAGAGTTGAATTCGCCTAAGAGTTAATGATTGATTTTTAGCTAGCTACAGGGATGGCAGGCGATGGGACAAACAACAAAAGTTAGGTTACGCTATCAGAAAGGAGTTCTCTCCTTTTAGTTGAATAGGGTCATTTACACCCATAACATATATATATATATATATATATATATATATATATATATATATATATATATAATATATATATATATATATATATAGTATGTATGTATGTATGTATATATATATATATATATATATATATATATATATACATACATACATGTATATATATATATATATATATATACATACATACATGTATAATATATATATATATATATATATATATATATATATATATACATGTATATATTATATACATAATATATATATATATATATAATATATATATATATATATGTATTACATATACATGTATATATAGATACACTATATAATATATATATATATATATATATATTATATACTAAAAATATAATATAAGAATCGAGTTATAATATATACATATATATATAGTATATATAGATATATATACATAGTATATATAATATATAGATATATATAGGGCTATATATACTATATATATATATATATATGAATATATATATATAGATACATATATATATATTATATATATATATACCTAGGATATATATATATAAAAAGATATCTAGATATATATATAGAATATATATATATATATATAGTACATATATATATATATATATATATATATATATAATATAATATACTATATATATAATATTTGATATACACATGTATGTATATGTATATATATATATATATATATATATATATATATATATATATATATATATATATATATATACATACATATATACCTGGACGGTGGTCGATCCCATGGGGGACGAAATTGTTATCAACTTAAAAAATTCCCCTTCGAGTACATATGATATTGGATAGCGTCACTGACTGTCCTGATTTCGTCCCCGTCCACCTGGACGGTGGTTCGATCCCATGGGGGGACGAAATTGTTATCAACTTAAAAATTCCCCTTCGGTACATATATGAAAAATATATCATTTGGGAGGTAAAGTGAATTTAGATATTAAAGGACCTTTGTAGCTTGAATTGATATGTGATATATATATATATATATATATATATATATATATATATATATATATATATATATATATATATATATATATATAAGATGCAGTGGAACTGCGATGCTAATAATTTAATTGAGATTTCTACGATTTTTCACGAGATTCTTTGTCTCTGCTCCAGAGAATTTGCTGCTGTCGGTGGGGGCTTTCTGTCTTGGAACTTCTTTGCTACTCCTTTCAATGGGATAATGGTGTCATTATTCAACTTTTCAAGATCATTTTCATTACTGTTTTGGTCCTCTAAATCTTCAAGAATCTCGTAGCGGTTTTTTAAACTCTTATCTGAAATGTAGAATGAGAGCTGCAGGTATTTTGATATGTTCTGGTCTTGAGAAGAATTGTTTTTTTTTGTCTTCCATGTTTTGGCGTTGATTTGGATTTTGCATTACCATTACCAAAATCAAAACACAATACACGCACACAAACACACACACACACACATATATATATATATTATATAGATACTAAACTCTGAAAACCTTTGTATGTTTATTTTTTTTTTTTTTTGTTTGCACAATTGAAGCACAGAACAAGTGTTACTTAAGTTGCGTTCCCTTCCCCCTCCCCACTCCCTCCTCCCAACCCCCTTACCCTTCCCTTCACTCCTCCTTCCCTCCCTTCCTATACCCCCACCCACCCCTCCCCTTTCCCCATCGCCCTTGAACTAGTGCTGCCGGTAGACTTTAGAACTAATGTGGTGAACAGGTAATGGAATATTGACGTCTTTCTGCGTTGTTGTTTGCCAGAGAGTTTCAAATCGTTCTTTAAGCGTAGAAGAAACGTAAGAGCACTTTTATTAATTTATATATATTACTAATGATCCTACTGCTATTTCATATTAAAATAAACACATACGCACACACACACACACACACACACACACACACACACACACACATATATATATATATATATATATATATATATATATATATATATATATATATATATATATATATACTAGAGTAATTCCTAGGAAATCTGATCTCACTAGGAACAGCCAGTCAACATTTCTAATTCCATAGGGATGTTTCAGATTAACTCAATAAGTCATTTTTCTACCTAAAATAGAGACAAAACACCAAAACATAAATTTTTATACTAGCAAAATACAGAATCAAAGAGAGAAAGGTCACAATGGAATGAATCACGGATGATGTGATAAATTATTCATAACAAGGCTACGTGTGTCAAACGCTCGAATATGCTAACATGGTAGACGGGGTTTCATATCGATTCTAATTACGAAAACACCGAGTTCGAGGGTGATTTGTAAGGTCAGATTCGATATAAACTTATAGAGTCTCTGTTGGCTGAATTGATAGCGTCACTGTCTGTTCTGATTTCGTTCCCGTCACCTTGGACGGTGGTTCGATCCCATGTGGGACGAAATTATTATCAACTAATATATATATGTATATATATATATATATATATATATATATATATATATATATATATATATATATATATATATAATGTGCATGTGTGGTTGTGCGGCATTTGCTTTTCTTTAGTTCTGCAAAGGTTTTGATCATATTTCACTTTATAACTGACGCAGATGCTAATATATAGCATGGTCTTTATTGCAATAAACATTCCCGCCCATAGTCAGCAGTGCTTTATTATGGTCTTTCAATCATGACTTCGTATCGTCAAGTAGAAAGCGCCAGAATGAACCCTTGAAGAAACATGATTCCAAAAAATCCCTGAGGGTGACTGTTTGCCTGAAAGTCATGATTACAAAAGTGTCCCACCGCTGAAGGTCACCTCAGTCTCGTAAATGTTGTGCTGGTCACTCAAAAGCACTCTTACTAAGATTGCATATCAATAGCAAAAGATTTTTTTGCCCTTTCATCATGAGAGAGAGAGAGAGAGAGAGAGAGAGAGAGAGAGAGGTACAGTTATAAATCTACAATGAAAAGAACTGGCGTCATTGAAGAGATTCCTTTCGGCAGGAGTCGAGGTGTTAAATTATCACTCAGGTACAATTTTTCACCTGAATAATGATCTTCTTTTTTTCTAGAGTTCTAGATTTCTTGTAGCGATTAACCGACTTTATCGTCTGATTGATAGTCATTACTCAAATTTTTCTCTGGCGACGACTGTGTATTGATCTGAAGATTGAGATTTCATGAAAAGATCACCGCCACGATTTCAGCAGGCTAGGTTCTCCGAGCGAGGCTGCCCTGCCTGGGTGAAGGACCCAAGAGACCAATCGTTTTCGTCACTGGCGCTTGGACTGGTTGTTAGCAAACGGCCAGTTGGTTTTAGCGCCTTCTTCCTTGCTCTGCTGGGGCCTAGGTGTCATTCCATCACCTGAAATTATTCATCCAGACCTTCTCTCATCAGCAATAACAGTTCCTGGTAGGTTACCTTCATAACGTTAGGGATTTTAAGTTGTAGTTTTCTGAAAAAAATTGTGACGGCTTTGTCCACATGGATTGTTTCTCTTGCCTCTGAGATCTTTACTCCCGTGGCTAGAGGGCTGCAAATTGGTATGTGATCATCTATCCTCCAATCATCAAACATACCGAATTGCAGCCCTCTAACCTCAAGTAGTTTTTAATTTAAGGTTAGTTAGCCATAATCGTTCGTCTGGCAACTCTAAAGGACAGTTCACCACGGGCCGTGGCTGAAAGCTTTATGGGCTACGGCTTGTACAGCATTATACACTGTACACAAAAAATACATAAATATATATATTTTTTTAGTTACGTTTGCGCTCAGGCATTGATGAATGGCTTTCTTGCCTCGTTTACAGTATCTGCTTGTGACAGTTATCCGCGAGGGTCCATTACCTAACGTTAGCTTGTGGGTTCCTGTTCATGGATATAGCATTTAAGCCTCCGAGAATGAATCCAAACAGTAGCAGACAAGATTGAGGGTCTTTTAGGAAACTCAGGTGAATAATAAGGTACAAGGATGTAAATGTATTCATTTACATCCTTGGATATAAGATAAGATCTCATTTTACGATTGAATATTAAGAAAAGGAAAACAAACATTTCTCCTAGATGTAATGGTTTATAGACACGATGATCATTTTAATACTACGATTTTTAGAAAGAAAACTTTCACAGGCCTGGGTTCTAATTTTTATAGTCATTGTTTTTATAATTTTAAACTAAATTCCTTATCAACCCTCTTCCACAGGGCTTTCAATATAACATCTGGACTGGCAACAATTTCCATAATGAAATTCTTTACCTCATCAGTACTTTATTGACAACTGCTTTCCATCCAGAATTTGTTTCAACAAAAAGCTTTACAAATTTGAAAATTTTGAATAATGTTATTTCCATCCAAAACTGTGAATTACCCACAAGTAACCTAAATTATGACTATATGCAAGCATCCCGCTCATTCGTGATAAAAAATTTCTATAGAGAATGACGGCAGTTAATAGATGTTTTTTACCAGCAATGAACCTAAAGCTAATACTTTGTAATCCAATGACCATAAGATCATCTTTCAAATAAAGAGAAACTTTTCACCTCCCTGATGTCCTCGGGAGTCATTTACCTATTTAATTGCCCCAGATGTAACCTTGGGAAAATATGTCGGATCCATCCGCAGGTTGTTAAAAGTGACATTGGATTCTCATCGAGGCGTCAGTTACAGAACTGCTGTTAAATGATCAAACCCAGAATTCTCCTGCATACGTGAACATGCAAAGAAATGTAAATTCGATGTCAATTACAAAGATTTAAAATCATAGGCCGAACTCCGAACGACCAACAACTAGCAATTTTAGAATCGCTTTTTATTAAACAGCTTGTCCCCCAACTAAATACTCAGACCACCTCAAACACCTCTAGACCTCTCGTGAGTTTAAGTCGAAGCTGAACCTGGCCCGAACTGTCACTCGGTCTGTGCCCTCAGCAACATTTGGTAAATCTCCTTCCTTTTTTATTGTATGATGATTTATGTTGTATGTGAAAAACTTTTTATTCTTTTTTATTCTTTATTTTATTCTGAGTCTGTTTTTTATTTTATTATATAGCTTTGAAAATGGACCAAACATCTTGAAACGTCAGCAGCTACATAAAGTACTTTGAAAGGAATGAAGAATTGTCCTTCCTCTTCACACCAAATTGCTGTTTACTGGATTGATAGAACCACCCTCAACTTTGCTATATATATATATATATATATATATATATATATATATATATATATATATATATATATTATATATATATATATATTTATATATATATATATATATATATATATAATATATATATATATATATATATATATATATATATATCTCAATAAAGGTTTTTGCCACGAAGGAAAAAATGAAAAGCGAGATAACCGAGTACTTTCGGTCCTGTTCAGACCCTTTACTAAGGCAAACTGATTTTACAGAGGAAAACATAGTCAAAAGAAGGCTTAACCCTTTAACGACCAGAGATCCCAATTTGGGATCTTTAAACAGCTACTTTCGGGTAGTCGTGGTGAACAAGTTTGAGCTTGTATGAAATTGACGCTTTGGCAACTCATAGCTACACTCCTCTGCTCTTCGAATCAACCAATCAGAAGCCACCAGGCCCTCGCACAAAGACTGGAGGGCCTTCGACAGACACCTCAGTCGTGCGCAAGTTGGAAAACAGTCAAGACGTGCCGCAGTAACCTCCAAGTTTCCCCCCCCTCCGAACTTCGTAATCATGGTAAGCACACAGTGACTGTGGGATAGTGAAGCCTAGTGATATACTTACCTTGATGATGTTGTTTGAAGGGCTGTAGTGTTACTGACGTGTCGTAGTGACAAAAAAAAAAAGTATAGATCCCTTGCGGGATACTTCGGTCGTTCTTAGGCGGACCACGCTCATCCCATGAGGGATGTATCGGACCGTAACGGTTACAACGGCCAGTAGAATACGACGTCAAGTAATTTTTTTAGTGCGTGTTTTAGACATTTGTGAATAATTTTAACAATATTTCTAGATATAACAGTGATGCTTTATAGATGTTAGGCTCATGTGCATATAAATGATTACCTTACAAGGGATTGAATGATAGGTTTTTGTTAGGGAAAGTTACTTTTTTTCATTACATGATTTTAAAATAGTTTTTTTATTTTTGCAGTTACAAAGCAGTATGTTTTCTGGGCAACGCAATGCTGCATTGGAGACTCAGGAACGTGTAACATGGGTAGCCCCTGACGACGCTGAATCAAGTGATATCGACATGAGCCCTTTGGACATTGACAGTGATGATGACGACCCTACCTACGTTCCTGACGAAGGCCTTACTCAGGACGGTGCCTTTGACCTTCCTAACTCTAGAGGTAGTTATTGAGGACATCCTTAGAGAGAGAGAGAGAAGAGAGACGAGAGAGAGACGAGAGAGAGAGCGAGAGAGAGAGAGAAATGTGTTGTAAACATTGTATTTAAATGTCTCGTTGTTATAATGGTATTTAAATTTGTTGCCCTTTAAATGGTTTGTAAACAATGGGTATTTTAAAAACTTATTTGTTTACTTGCATACTCACTGACATACACGTGCACACACATGCACACGCACATGCATACTCACTTGACATACACATGCACACACATGCATGCACACACAAGCACACATGCATGCACACACGATTCATTTACTGTTTCACTAATGTTACTTTATCTTGTTTCAGATCGCAAGGTCAATGTTGTCTCTCAAGCGATGCCTATGGAAGAGGAACCTGAGCCTAACCCTAAGAGGTCTCATGCTGATGAATGGAAGAAGGAAAACATTGATATCCATGCCCCTGCCCGACTACATTCATCAGAAGCCTGGTGCCAGGAATTCTCTTGGCACTAGAGATTTTGCTTTGCCAAGAAGGGGCCAACAGGTAGTTTTGCAAAATATTGAGACATGCCAGAATGCCACTGCCCTACACATGCCAAAGCGTGTCACCATGAGGCAGACCTGCAAGTTTTCTGTTCTGGTGCAGGCCACAGTTCCCGCTGGATGTGTGAGGATTGCAAGGTTGCCCTTTGCTTACTGAAGAAAGAAATTGTTTTGCTTTGTTCCATAAGATTTCTAAGTAAGTTGTTTGTTATGATAGTTGTTTATAGTGTTTTGTGTATTTTTTTTACTATTTTTGTATTAGAGTTTTTGATTAGAGTTTTTTATAGAGTTTTCTGTATTTTTATACTATTTTTGTATCTAATGTATATTTATTTTTATATTCAATTAAATTGTAACAAAGCCATATCAAGTGTTTCTATCATACATTGTGGAACAAAAAAAATGAATAAATAATAATAATCACATGATTTATGGGCAAATTAACAGTATTATAAACTTGAAAAAGTTGCCCGCACGGCCCAATAGATCCCATACGGGATGAGCGTGGTACCGCCTAAGAGCGCCCGAGGCACCCATACGGGATACTTCATTGCATGCAATTATTTGTTTCGCTACTTTGGAAATTTTGTAAAAGTACACAGGAGTAAAAAGGTCTTGTATTTACTAATACTACAACATACTAGAAGATTTTTTAATGTTTCCCATAAAACCCAGGGTGGACTTTAAAGGGTTAATATCCAAACTGACACTACAAGATTAGCAATAAGGGCGATTTCAACTCTACAGAAACGAGGGGAAACGCCTGCTCGATATATATATTTATATTTTCTTTCGTCTTTTCATTAATAATAATTTTTTGGGAAAATTTGTGTGAATTTCATGATATTAAATTGTATATGCTTCCTTGTTTTTTCAAAATGTACTGTTTTCTGGAAGAATAACTTGTTACTGCGTGTATCCTCCAAGGTGTGGCTACCCTCAAGCGTTTTCTCGTTTCTGTAGAGTGAAATTGCCCTTATTGCTAATCTTGTAGTGTCAGTTTGTATATTAAGCCTTCTTTTGACTATGTTTTCCTCTGTAAAATCAGTTTGCCTTAGTAAAGGGTCTGAACAGGACCGAAAGTAATCGGCTATCTCGCTTTTTCATTTTTTCCTTCGCGGCATAAACCTTTATTTATACATAGCATCACGTTTTATATACCTCGTGATCAAGTTATTCATATATATATCATTTAGACAAATGATACTCATTTGTCTAAATGAGTATCATTTGGTTCTAAAAACTCGTTTAAGATATATATATATATATATATATATATTATATATATATATATATATATATATATATATACACATATATATATATATATGTGTGTGTGTGTATATATATCTATATATATATATATATATATATATATATACTATGATATATGTATATATATATATATATATATATATATATATATATATATATATATATATATATATATATATATATATATATATATATATATATATATATATATATATATATATATATATATATATATATATATATATATATATATATATATATATATATATATATATATATATATATATACATATATATATACATATATATATATATATCTATATATATATATATATATATATATATATACATATATATATATATACATATACCTATATATATATATATATATATATATATATATATATATATATATATATATATATCTTAAACGAGTTTTTAGAACCAAATGATACTCATTTAGACAAATGAAAGAAACTGCTAACAAGCAACTGCCTACCCTCAATCTGTAACTGAAACTGAAATGGAAGACTAGGCCAATAAACCCTTGTAGATACAAAAATATACTTTCTATTTCCCAGACTAGCTAACATTAACGTGGAACAAAATGAATACATTAAAGTGGAATTAAATGAATAGTCTGACCCCCCAAAAAACCGTAAACTGTCATTTTCCTCTCCTGAACCAGGTTTAAGTCTGATTAACTACACCATTTTTAATAGTCAATTAAGTCTTAGGGAACCCATTTTCTTATATGGTGCCATTGAGCCCATCTGAAATAAAGAGACCATATTTATTACCCCACTCCACATGTGAAAGTTAATCAAAATGAATGTGTATGCACCACACTTCTCTTTCTCTTTTCACTTCAAAGGTGAACTTTTTCAGTCTTATCTTACGTTACCTTATTCGATGGGCGTTCTCAAACCTCCTCCAGGTGTGTTCTGCACACTGACACAAGCAATCAAAGAGTGTCCTCTCCTCTTTTCATTTTCTATCACTAAGCCCATACATCATACGCTATGAACGCACACACACACAAACACGCCTTGCGGAGCGCATAGAAATGATGTGTGCCTGCATGTCCCAAGCATGTGTGGCGTCAATAACCTCTTCATTGCAATGCCAATAAGAACTAACAAATCAATCAATCAATCAATCCCAAGCATGTGATTTCTGAGGTGTTGCCGACCTCAGATCGCATTGGTCATCATTTCTAGCTGTTTTTCATTTCAGCACTCTTCAAGGAGCCTAGTGCTTGTCACTAAGCGCCCTATCTCTTACCAGAAAAAGCTGAGATTAACAGTTCACTACCACACCTTTTTTAAGATATATGTATATGTATGCTATTAAGTTGGTAGCTATGGCCGATTTTTTTATGATTTCATAAGCAAATATTTCATTACTAGCTTGCATGTATGTGTGTGTATAAATGTACACAATATTAATGATATGTTCATTAAAACTAAAAGCTCGGAAATTCAGATAAATTTTCTGAAGTGAAGTCCATGTGATGTGACAGGGGTCTGGAATAATTGCCTCCAAGCCTTGAGAACTGAATTCAGTACTCAGGTTCTACTTGTGAAGAAGAAATATCTGTTGAAGCACTGCAGAAAGTCTGAAATGTGGTGTCGTCTCTTGTCGAAGCCTTTCTCACTCTCTAAAAAGTGTTGCTTCATGAATCAATTGACAGCAAATCTCCATATCCACGAGGAGATAACTATGCTATAGTAAATTCACATCACCCGTGCATCTGATGCCTGGGCCATTCCCTTACGACTCTCCTCATTGGCTGTTGATAAGGCAATTACAGGGCTGGAAACTCTCAGTCTCTCTCCAGAGTTCACATCGGCAGGATGTATGTTCCACCTCTCCTGAGGGATAATTTTGAAAGACGTATCCCTCAGGAGAGGTGGAACATACATCCTGCCTTTGTGAATTCTTAAGAGAGAGACTGAAAGTTTTCAGCCCTGTGATTGGCTTATCCGAAGCCAATCAAGAGCGTCATAAGGGACTGGCCTGGGCATCACATGCACGGGTGATGTGAATCCACTATAGCCTCCACGATGTCATTTAAGTTCCTCGAGTAAATTTCAACGAGAGAAACACTCCCTTTCAAGTAGCCAATCGTTCGCCCGAAAACTCGACGGCGTAAAGGTCGTCTCTCTCCAGCGATTGCACCTTAAGGGTTGGTGACTGCTGCTCGGCTGCCGAGAGCAAACTTTCTCTTTTATAGAAGCCTACTCCGATCCGGTCTTGCGACCAAATCTGCGATCAATGGCCACCTTGCACTTCAGTCAATATAGTCTTGCTGATGCACGAAAAACCTTCGTTGAAGTAGCAATATCCCTCCTGAGGAATCGGTTACTTGATCGTTTGAAAGATACTTCGCAGAAACGATGTGCGTGTGATCGGTAGTATCCCCTCCCCCCCCGCCCCGCCAGAAGCATTGTGCTTGAGACGACTTAAACTAGAGATTATGTAGTAGTGGTAGACTGCTGTGAGTTCCAATCTAGGTGGAAAGGTGCATCAAACTATCACGCGATTTTGTTTATTAACTGAAGCCACTGGGAAAGTTCAAAATGAAACGACAGAGTGCCGAGTACTTTCGTGTATTTTTAACACATCTTAGGGTCACAAAAATGTGTTCAAAATACACGAAAGCACTTGGTACTCTGTCGTTTCATTTTGAACTTTCCAGGCGCCTTCAGCTAATTATATATATAAACCACTAAAATTTCAGGCTGGGCAATATGGCGAACAGTAATCTGAGATTCACCGGGATATTTCACTTGCATTTGTTTTGGATTCCCTTGATCTGCTGTGGTATGGGATAACATGGTGGCAGAAGGAACTGAAACCTGGATAGCTCCTGAATATTGCATGAAGGACCCTCCTGCAAATGTGGCCAACGTCTCAGTCCCCAGCAAATTGATGTGTTCTCTCCACGCAAGCAAATCAAGGTCGACGATGTTTGTTTACCAAAGTGAGTACGACTAGCATTCCATTCTACTTTATTATTATTATTATTATTATTATTATTATTATTATTATTATTATTATTATTATTATTATTATTCTTTAAGGTACACAATGATATACTAATGGTAGCGGTAGTAAAATAAAAAAAAATATGTAAAAGCTTTGACTATTACATAATTGAGATATGTCAACCTTCGGTGCGTTGCTCACCAGTTTAAGCAACAAGAGAAAACAATAATTAGAAAAATAGAGAAGAACCTTTAGAAAATTAATGCAGCTGAGGCAGCAATCACTTTTGATAAAACATGTTTAAAAGAGGGTTTACTTCCAGCATATTATTATTATCATTACTAGTATTATTATTATTATTGTAGCTGTAGTAGTGATGACTAACAGACTGCTCATACTTGCTCTAAACAGGTAAGACTTGTTCCACATACGACGGCCTCAATGAAGCTTCCTATTCGACTCTGGTATTCGCCAGGAAAACTTCTCCCGCTCTGTTGGAGGAAGTCGCCAGGGGAAAGAACACCTTCACTAGTCAGCAGTGTCCGTGAGGATCCACTTGATTAAAAATACACACACATTCAAAAATATATATATATATATATATATATATATATATATATATATATATATATATATATATATATATATATACATATATATGAGTGTGAGGGAGAGAGAAACAATATATCCTCTGCATCATGATACACGGTGTCAGATAATTAACTTATTGCTATGGACACTTAAGAGTAGGTGCTTATGGTATGAGATCCAAGCTTATATATAGTATGTGTATATATATATATATATATATATATATATATATATATATATATATATATATATATATATATATATATATATAAGTAGATGAAGGCAGGCAGGAACACACAGCAATTTGACATTACGGCATTTATTCCGACGTTTCGTAATACATTATTATATTATTATTATTATTATTATTATTATTATTATTATTATTATTATTATTATTGATTTAAAAAAATAAATCCTTGTATATTAATGTTCAATTTCATAGTTTTTTAAAAATTTATGTAACTTGTGTTTTAAATTAACTTATGTGTGTTTTAAATATGGTCTCCTTTTAAATTGACTTATAGATAACTATTGTTTTTAATTTTGTAATCTTTTAAAAAGTTTTAAAAATGATCTTACTTACATCTTAGAATTCCTTGAGGATGCAATAATGTATTGGGAAACGTCGGAATAAATGCCGTAATGTAAAATTCCTGTGTGTTCCTGCCTACCTTCATCTATTAGTGTGATGCCCGAGTATATATATATATATATATATATATATATATATATACTATATATATATATATATATATATATATATATATATATATATATATATATATATATATATATATTTCTTTTCACCGACAGGAACCATGTAAAAGAAAATGCAGTCGACGGAAACGTAACAACCTTATACCACTCTGAGGTCAAGTAAACCCTTTCTGGACAGTCGATTTGGGAGAAGTCCGGAACGTATCTGGTCAGGATCCTTCCTAATGGCAACCAGTTCAACAAAAACATTGAGGTACAAATAAATCTCTTTCTTTCTACCAAATCACAGCACGGGTTCGATTCATGGTCAGGATGGATTTCCCTCTGGCGAGAGATAATGAATTATTCATCCTTAAAAGCCTCTTGTGACTGAATATGTGAAAGTTAGAAAAATATATACACAAATTTACGGATGCAATGCCAATGTATAATATATATATATATATATATATATATATATAATATATATATATATATATATATATATATGTAAAATGATGTATATATAAATATGTTTTGCTTTTAAATCAAGAAAAGGTGATTTTACAAACAGTTACAGCCACGAGGGAAACAGTGAAACAATGAGACAGAGTACTTAGCATTTCATTGTTTCAATTTACATGTCACCCCCTTCCAAACCCCACCCAATATGGTGCCAGTGATGTCTTACCCCCACCCAGCCATCCTCCACACTATTTTTTTTTTTTCCATATAGTAAGTCATGTGACCGAAATGAGTTATGATAGTTAAGATTTCTTGAAACTGCAGTTATGAAAAGGTAGATTATATATCATGTTAACGATACATTAACTCAGGTACAAATGCATGAATTATAAGTGTGAACTTTTTTTTAAATTAAGCTAAAACGGTTTACACTTGGTACATAAAATCTATGATCCTTTGTAGGGGTGTTTGCACCTAATACTACGATGCAAACTACAGTAATTCCTTTAGAGAGTTTTCCGTAGAAGAAGAATACGCAGATGATAACAATGATTGACCTAATCGTTCCTTCCAGATCCGCCTTGGCAGGGACAATCTGACAACGGGGGACTTCTCGTCCTACGCCTTGCTGGCCAGATACACCGGTCCTTACTCATTGTCTCAGCAGTACCTGGCCTGCCACTCACGAGGGGTCCTTGGAAGATATCTCAGCATCCAGAAGGTTCCACCAGGCACTACTTACTTGGGGTTGCTGGATGGGGTGGAGGTGTACGCCACAAAGAGGCCTTGAAATATCAATATTATAGTCAAAATTATCTTCTTTTTCTTCTCTCTGAAAATGTTACAAGATAAAAGGACTCAATTCATGGCGATTTCCAGAATAAAAAAAAAATAAAGTTTAATTTTTTTTCAATGCCCTTTATATGAAGAAATAGAAAAATTGTGTAAACTGATTTGGAAAGCCTTAGAATTTGTTCTTCTTCTTCTGCCCAAAATGCCGAATGATGTCTAGTTTTGCTTCAGTAGGAAAGTTTACACAACTTCAATTTTAATATTCTATGAATTATGTATAGTTAGTGATATTCAATTCCCTTGACAATCACTTTTGCTTTATGAGTAAGGACGTTGTATGAAGAGATCTGGAAAGTGGTAATCAGCCGATTTAGTTTTCTGTAAAAAAAAATTATTGAGATGGTTTTGTCTCTCTGTCCACACGTTTCTCTCCGCCCTCAGATCTTAAAAAAACTACTGAAATAGATTAGTGCAAATTGGTATGTTGATCATACACCTCCAATTGTTGGACATACCAAACTGTAGCCCTTTAGTCTCCAGCAGTTTTTATTTTTATTTAAAGTTAAAAGTTAGCCATGATCGTGCGTGTCGCACCGCTATAGGTATCAACAGCACAGGCCACCACAGGGCAGTGGCTGAGAGTTTCATGGACCGTGGCTGAGATTTTCATACAGCGTTATACGCTGTACAGAAAACTCGATTGCCTGGCATTTTTTACTTGATTATTTCTGTTTCTAAGATGAAAATCCTAACATGAATTCCGAGGAAGAATCAAGTCAATATTTGAGATGGTATAGAATCGGATAATTGATTGACTGATCTGTCAGTGCTGATTTCTTTAAAGCACAAAGATGCATCATCTAAAGCAAAGTTCCTCTGGAAGCTAACGATAATATAGCCTACTTCTTGGTTACTTTGAATCATCGCTCACGGAATTAATGATCAAGGCCAGCGTTCTATCCTCCTCTCTCCTCAGAGGAAGTCGTGTTGTGGAGAGAAACGGAGCTGGTCTGGCGTTCCACTGGCAGCTGGTCTAGTCCTCAAGGAGGAGGTTATCTATCGTCAGCATCTAATTTCAGGTCACCGTAGTGCCGTCAGTGCACCCCATGCAGCGCACTGTAGGCATTACTTAAGGTTCTTTGCAACGGGCCTTCGGCCCCTAGGTGCAACCCCTTTCATTCATTTTACCGTACTTCCGTTCATATTTTCTTTCCTCCATCTTACTTTCCACCCTCTTCTAACAATTGATTCATAGCGTTGCTTGTTTTGAGGTTTTCCTGATGTTACCCCTTTCAAACCTTTTACTGCCAATTTTGTGATTTAGTGCTGAATGACCTTAAAGGTCCCATTGCTTGGCATTTGGCCTACATTCTATTCAGTACATTCAATTCAATTCAATCTGTTTTCAGGCGAAATATTTCCTTGTAATTTGTCCCTCTCCATCACAACGTTCTTAATTAGGCTGAGGAAGGACTTTGTTGTTTGTTTGTTTGTTTGTTTGTATGGTGTTTTTCCGTTGCACGGAACCAGCGGTTATTCAGCAACCGGACCAACGGCTTTATGTGACTTCCGGACCACGTCGAGAGTGAACTTCTATCACCAGAAATACACATCTCTCACTCCATACCAACCACGCCACTGAGGCGCTAGGAAATCTTTGGCAAATAAGAAAAGCTAAGTTGTTATCGATCTCAGTCTCAAATACCTCCCAAATCTTCGGTTTTCCCAGCGAGAGATTTGCAACCTGAAATGATTTACGTTTATTTCTCTCGAACACCATATTCTTTGGAAGCCTGAATTTCAGGTCAATGTGGGGTTGTTCCATATTTATAGTTTTATCTACCGAATAATGATAATTATTATTATTCCGTCACATTAAAAGAAAAAAAAGTATTCACATATCACAGGACACACAAATGGATACAGAGGGGGCTTATTAAAACACATCATTAGAAGGGCCCTTCTCAAGAAAACGCGAAACCATTGTGGTTGTATGTGAGGATTCTCTATTAAAATTCCTATTAATGTGTAGTGTGTCTAGACGAAAATGCAATAAATGTGTTGAACTTCACTGGATTTGTATAATTACATAATACACACACACACACACACACATATATATATATATGTATATATATATATATATATATATATATATATATATATATATATATATATTGCGTGTGTGTTATGAACCACCTTTTCCTTGATAATGCTCAATAAGCTACTTAGTTTTTATTCGGATGCTCTTAATTTCGTTGATTAATTGGCCAAGTTACTTTTTGTATTGGCAATAAAAAATTTGAAATTGGGTCATCAAGACGAGTGAAATTGCAAGTAAGTTAGTTTTTTCTTGTAAACTGATTATAAGGTTTTTTTTTCTTATTTTATTGTTTAAGCTAAATCCTAATAGATTTGATAACTCTTTAAAAGTCATTACTCGGAGGAGACTTATTTAGAAAATAGCTATAGTAAGAGATTTTGTTTGCAATCAGACATTAAGGTAGCAGAGTATTTGCTCAAAATGAAGACAAATAGTATGTCTAGTAAATCAAAGAATGACACCATTTATTATGAAACCTGAACAGTTAGAAATAACTTGAACTTTGAGAGCAAAGGCGAGTTGATAAGGTGGCTCATCATATAAGCATTCAAATGCCAATTGACTCAAGCGTCACCTGTCAAGAAATGGAGGATGTGATTTGTTTGTTCTTTATCCGGATTTTTCTTGATTTTTTCAATCCTTTCGATCGAGCTGCTCCGGCATTTGTCCTTTAAATGCTGGATACCCGTTTTCGGTCATTCATCTCTATTCAGTGAAGTCACGATATTTTGTTTACTTTTGGCTGGATGTAACTTGTCTTGTAAAAAAGTTATTTCTTGATTCTTCTTATTATTATTGCTGAGAATATCAATTATATAATTAGAGACGGTATTGTGAATATGGAGAGACCAACCCACTAAGGAGTAACTGTAAAGCGGCTTATAGAGGAAGCCAGGCCAGTAACGAAAAACTTTCAACTGAAGCTAACGGAGATCGTCCGGTGGAAATTCTATTATGAAAAAAGTCTCCACCTGTTCGTAATTCTCTTTTCATGGCAGATAGTGTCAATATTTCTAGTGCAAAATAAGATAAAATAGAAAAATATTCTGATTATGATGCAAGAGCTGGATGCTTAACTAGACGTTTCTTATAATTCTGCCCAAACTCCTAAAAAAAAAAGAGAAGAAGAAGAAGAAGAAACGACTTGAGTTGAGGTGCCTTTTACTCGTGAGTAAAGTTTTACAACTTCAAATTCTAAGGCGCCATTGATTTTCAACCTAGAGGCATAATTTTCTTGTTATTTGTTTCCGAAAGGGTCTAGTTTCCTTTTTGGCTTAGTTAAAGTCATGCTTGCATATCATTGCAGCCATTTAGCAGGACAAGAAGAATGTGAAAATATTCCCGAGATGATATTTTCAGGACAAGGTATAAAATGCTAAAAGGAGCTAGATTACGCTAAACAAAATTCGTAATTTGAGGAAAAATACTGCGCCCAAACTTGCCGTCCCAAAAGAAATAAATATCCTCGTATCCCATTCAGTGACACTGACGTTTTCTTTGACTCGTCATATAACAAAACTATGGAGGCTTGAAAAGCATAAACAACTGCCGTTTCTGCTGTGCGGAATTAATATGCGGATCCAACAACAACAATTTTTTTCTTATGATTATTTTTATTCATTTTCGGTATGGTAATAAATCATTACGGTAAATCTAGGGCACTAATCCGCGGCGGCGTAGACTATGGCAGTTGCGGTTTTTCTATGCAGTTTTACCTCCTGAACAAGAATAATTTTAAGTAATATTTATTCGGGCGACTGTAACTAATCCGCAGGGGCCAGTACTAAACGCGGCGAAATCCATTGGACGCCCCAATCCTTAGTGGATGTCGTATCCGCGGTTACGTTTCTTGCAGTCCGTGCGAGAAAACTATTCTGTAGAATTACCACTGCAAGGAACGTAACCGCGGATACGACATCCATTAAGGATTGGGGCGTCCAATACAATGTATTTCGCCGTGTTTAGTACTGGCCCCTGGGAGTTAATTACAGTCGTCCGAATAAATATTAGTTAAAATTCTTGTTCAGGAGGTAAAACTGCATAGAAAAACCACAACTGCCATAGTCTACGCCGCCGCGGATTAGTAGTACCCTAGATTTACCATAATTGACAACCAGTTTGGTCTGGATCTTCATCGAGAATAGTGTGCCCCAATTTGATCCCTCGAAGTGCAACTCATACGATAAGGGGATGTGATGTGGCATTTTACAGAAATACTGAAGCTCTCCGTAGGTAGTAACCCATCACTTGAAAAATATGGTCTACGCTCACTAAAGTAAAATATGCCATATGTCAACTTGCATGTGATGTAGTGATGATAAATTGCCGACATGTGTTTATGACACGTTTTTGCTGCTGTGGGGAAGTGCTCTTCGGAGCTGCAACGCTCATCCAAATTATCTAGAAATTTATTATGCCAAGCGGGGGGTGGAGGAGTGTCATTCGAGTAGCATGATTTTGCATTTGGCCGAATTTTTTATTTTGTAATTTTATAGTGTTTTGGGATCCAGGTTCAGCAGCTTTACAAAAAATATAAAAATACCAAAAAGATTTAGAGTGCTGTTAATTAAGAACTAGGCTTTGGTGTCCGAACGAAAGAAGATATATAATACCAATTAGTACGTCATGAAAAAATAACTTTGTTCAAAAATATCAAGACCTGAACAAAGATATTTCCATTTTGCGTCGGTTCCTTGATGTGGCTAAATTATGAAAAGAAGATACACACAACGCCTAAACAACCAGCAGAGGGTCTGTCTACTGCTAATCAGTGGACTGAGAGGTATGGACCAAGATATACCTCTACGTTTAGCTGACAGCTGATTTCAGGAATTACACCATTCACCATAAAACAGCACTTTATTGAAAAGCAGGCTTCTTGTTCTTGTGCAATTATTACCTGCTATATGTATATATATATATATATATATATATATATATATATATATATATATATATATATATATATATATATATATATACATCCATTCAGGAAATCGCAGACAACCACATCAGAAGAATAATTTATTAGAGGACGTTTCGCACATACAATGTGCATCTTCAGTCTGTTGAGATAAAAAAACACATACATATTAGCATTCAACTAACGGTTGGTTGCGCCTTGGTATTTGTTTTTTTATTTGTACTTTTTACTTTTTAGTTTTACTTGTCAATTTTTAGTCCTTTATGTCAATTTTAAGTTAATTTATGTCCAATTGTAAGGTAATTTTAGGTCGTTTTTACTATATATTGCAGGGAATCCTGGCTATTGATTGAATGCGAATAGTTTATGTGTTTTTTATCTCCAACAGACTGAAGATGCACATTGTATGTGCGAAACGTCTCTAATAAATTATTCTTCTGATGTGGTTGTCTGCGATTTCCTGAATGGATGTATGTGATATACCTGCATAGCCTATATATATATTATATATATATATATATATATATATATATATATATATATATATATATATATATATATATTTATATAATGTAAAAAAAGACATGTATACGCACACACACACACACACACACACACACACACACACACACACACACATATATATATATATATATATATATATATATATATATATATATATATATATATTATTTCTGATTTCTGCTCGTTCACTCCCTAGAAAAAAGTAGTTAACACTGAAAAATTTGGCCTTGA